>NW_027362331.1:0-236444 GCF_039654945.1 Dendrobates tinctorius | reverse complement strand
AAAATTTCAATCCTGCATGATTTTACCAAGAAATGTGATTCTTCATTCAAAACCTGATTTTTGCTATTGGGCTCTATTGAATAGTGAATGTTTTGAATTTTCTCCAAAAGTAAAGTAGTTGCAAACTCATGCTTTTAGAGACTTGTTTGGGCTCATGAGAGGAGTAGAAAAACATCAAAAATTTCAGTCCTGCATGATTCTACCAAGAAATGTGTGTTCATTGAAACCGCTGGTTTTTGATAGTTTGGGCCCTATTGAATAATGAATGTTTTGAATTTTCTCCAAAAGTAAAGTAGTTGCAAACTCATCCTTTTAGAAACTTGTTTGGGCTGTTGAGAGGAGTAAAAAACCATCAAAAATTTCAATCCTGCATGATTCTACCAAGAAATGTGATTCTTCATTCAAAACGCTGGTTTTTGCTATTGGGCTCTATTGAATAATGAATGTTTTTAATTTTCTCCAAAAGTAAAGTAGTTGCAAACTCATGCTTTTAGAGACTTGTTTGGGCTCATGAGAGGAGTAGAAAAACATCAAAAATTTCAGTCCTGCATGATTCTACCAAGAAATGTGTGTTCATTGAAACCGCTGGTTTTTGATAGTTTGGGCCCTATTGAATAATGAATGTTTTGAATTTTCTCCAAAAGTAAAGTAGTTGCAAACTCATCCTTTTAGAAACTTGTTTGGGCTGTTGAGAGGAGTAAAAAACCATCAAAAATTTCAATCCTGCATGATTCTACCAAGAAATGTGATTCTTCATTCAAAACCTGATTTTTGCTATTGGGCTCTATTGAATAGTGAATGTTTTGAATTTTCTCCAAAAGTAAAGTAGTTGCAAACTCATGCTTTTAGAGACTTGTTTGGGCTCATGAGAGGAGTAGAAAAACATCAAAAATTTCAGTCCTGCATGATTCTACCAAGAAATGTGTGTTCATTGAAACCGCTGGTTTTTGATAGTTTGGGCCCTATTGAATAATGAATGTTTTGAATTTTCTCCAAAAGTAAAGTAGTTGCAAACTCATCCTTTTAGAAACTTGTTTGGGCTGTTGAGAGGAGTAAAAAACCATCAAAAATTTCAATCCTGCATGATTCTACCAAGAAATGTGATTCTTCATTCAAAACGCTGGTTTTTGCTATTGGGCTCTATTGAATAATGAATGTTTTGAATTTTCTCCAAAAGTAAAGTAGTTGCAAACTCATGCTTTTAGAGACTTGTTTGGGCTCATGAGAGGAGTAGAAAAACATCAAAAATTTCAGTCCTGCATGATTCTACCAAGAAATGTGTGTTCATTGAAACCGCTGGTGTTTGATAGTTTGGGCCCTATTGAATAATGAATGTTTCGAATTTTCTCCAAAAGTAAAGTAGTTGCAAACTCATCCTTTTAGAAACTTGTTTGGGCTGTTGAGAGGAGTAAAAAACCATCAAAAATTTCAATCCTGCATGATTTTACCAAGAAATGTGATTCTTCATTCAAAACCTGATTTTTGCTATTGGGCTCTATTGAATGGTGAATGTTTTGAATTTTCTCCAAAAGTAAAGTAGTTGCAAACTCATGCTTTTTTTTTTTTTTTTTTTTTTTAAATATTTTTATTAAGTTTTAAGTTTAACATGAACAGGAAAGGAAAAGTTAAAACATGGACAAATAAAAAAGTAGAGAACTCTACTCTACAGTGTTACATCACACATTAATAAACTGTTTCAAAGTAGTACAGATGAAGACAAATATTATACATTGTTCCTGCAATTCTCTTTAGATAGAGAAAAAGAAAACAAAACAATCATAGTTGTATTAGATATAGCAAACAACAACAGACAGGCAAATGTAACCGATACTAGCAAAACTTTGAATTCCATATGTCCCACTTGGAGTGATATTTATGGAGAGCTTTATTTATAAACGCAAATCTTTTCTCCATAGAGTTATGGGTACGAACTTTGTCAAGTATTTCAGCGAAGGGAGGTGGATCAGATTTAAGCCACCAAAAAGCTATTGTATTTTTGGTCACCAAGAAAATATGTATTATTACATATCTTAGGGAAGGATTAATTTTCTCGGTGCCCAAGGAAAGCAAAGCCATCTGCGGGGTAACATTCACCGCTTTGTCTGAAAGGATGTCTAAATGGTCCGTAAGTTCTCTCCACAAATTCTTCAATTTGGGGCAACTCCAAAACATATGGTATAAGTTGCCTGGCATACCACAGTTCCTCCAACAAAAAGAAGAGTATTTACTATCTATATGGGACATCCTGATCGGGGTATAATGCCATCTGGTCAATGTCTTAAAGAAAGATTCCTGCAGAATCGCCGAAACAGCAGATGCATTTGAAAGTCTTATTGCTTTCTCCCATTGTTCTGCATCTAATTTAATATTTAAGTCTTTTTCCCATCTTTGAATATAAACGTTTTTGGTAAACTCAAAATCTTCGTTATAATGAGAGTAGATATTCTTAAGGCTCCAAGACAACTTATGGTTAACATTTGTAAACATGGAAGCCACAATATCTGAATTCAAAACTCTGCTATTCAAAAACTTCCGCAGGAGATCCTTCAACACAAGATAAGGGGTAAAATACGAAAATGGAATACGGAATTTATTTTTCATCTCGTTAAAAGATAAGGGGTGTTTGCCATCCCATATATCCCCTATTGTATTAATTTTAAATTCTTTCCACTCTTCCGACATAGGGCACTTATATATTTTAAATAGTAGTTTTAAAGGAAATTTTTTCAAAATATTCCGTCTATCAACTTTCTTCTTTAATTGTGTAAAGCTCCTCCACATAACCAGTATAGAATGAAAGACTGGATGATGGTGAACAACATTCAAAGGCGAGAGCAAATGCTTAAAAAACAAATCCGAAATGGAACTGACCCCACATTGCTCTGATTCAAGGTCTAACCAAGCAGAGGGTGTTCCTTCAGAAAACCATTGTTTGCTTTGAAGGATAAGGGATGCTTGAAAATAGGCCAAAATGTTCGGAAGTGCTAGGCCTCCATTAGCCTTCTTTTTATATAAAATTTTGGTAGTGATTCTAGGCCTCCGTCCTTTCCAAACAAAAAGGTTGATTGACTTTTGAACTTTGTACAAAAGAGGAGTAGGAATAATAAGAGGAATATTTCTAAATATAAATAGAATTTTTGGTAAAATGTATGATTTAGTTACTAAAATTCTTCCCATCAATGACAAATCGCAGTTATTATAACTAGAGAAGTCTTTTGAAATCTTTTTAAAAAGATGTTCCATATTCCTAGATGTGATAGATTTCAAGTCCTTAGGGAAGATTATTCCCAGATACTCTAATTCCATTTCTTCCCAAGAAAAACTGGTTAATTTTTTAAGGGCATCAATTTCAGAACAGGTTAAGTTAAAGTGCAGTAATTTAGATTTTTGAGCGTTTATTTTAAAATAGGAAACTCTAGAAAAACCATCCAAAATCTTCATAAGAGCAGTAAGTGAATTAGCAGGGTCAGTAATTGATAACATAAGGTCATCAGCAAATAAAGTTAGTTTATGATGATAAGACTTCGTTTTAAAACCCGAGATGTCAGTGCTTTGTCTTATCACTTCTGCAAGGGGTTCAATTGCAAGGGCAAATAAAAGGGGGGAAAGAGGACATCCCTGTCTTGTTCCATTAGTGATATCAAAATTTCTAGAAAGGTGATTATTTGTATAAGTTTTGGCATTAGTATTTGAGTACAATGCAAAGATAGAAATTATAAAGTTATCATCAAACCCAAATTTCAATAGAGTAGATTTAAGATAGTCCCAATTCACTCTATCAAAAGCTTTTTGGGCATCTAGGGAAATAAATAGTGATGGGAAATTATTAGATTTAGCTATGTTGAAAAGATTCAAAATCCTTCTAGTGCCATCTGTAACTTGTCTGCCACTAACAAAGCCCACCTGATCATTCTTAATAAGACGGGGCAAAAGGTTCTTCAATCGATCCGCTAAAATTTTCGAATATATTTTAATGTCGGTGTTTATTAGAGAGATTGGGCGATAATTTTTAACTTCCTCCAAATTCCCACTATCTTTAGGGATCAGTATAATAGTTGCTTCGGTCATTTCTTTAGGGAACAATCCAGTATTTGAGGCGTGATTAAATAGAGATTTTAAATGTGGAGATATAAGGTTTGAAAATGTTTTAAAATATTCATTAGTAAACCCATCTGGGCCAGGGGATTTATTTAATTTAAGCTTTTCAATCGTTCTGGTAATTTCTTCTACAGTAAAGGGTTGGTTTAAGAGAGTTAAATCCAAAGTGTCTACTTGTGGAAGTGTTAGTTTAGATAAGAAGGAATCAATTTCCCTTTGGTTAGGAGTATGAGTTGAAGAGTCATTCTTTAAATTATAAAGATGTTCAAAGTAATCCGCAAAGACTCCCGTGATATCAGAAGGGTGATGTTTCACTTCTCCCGAAGAGGATGTAATTTTAATAATCCTTCTGTTCACACGGGATTGTTTCAGTTTATTTGTCATGTACTTGGTAGGCTTATTAATAGAGGCATAGAAGTTATATTTTGATGCCCTGACAACAGAGTCATACTCAGAGATAATTTCAGACCTCAAATTTTGTCTTAACTTCAAAATTTCAAGATGGATATTGTGAGATGGGGTAAATAAATTATTTTGCTGCTCTTCTTTTAAAGCAATTTGGGATTGAAGATCAGCAATTTTTTCCCTTTTTTCTTTTTTATATCTCGCAGAGAGTTGAATGAGACACCCTCTCAAAACGGCTTTGTGGGCATTCCAAATGGTAAAAGGACTCATACTATCCACTAAATTTTCTTTAAAGTAATTTTCAATTGTTTCGCTGATGATATCTCTATATCTCTGAGTGTTTAATAAAGTGGGATTAACCTTCCATAGGAAGGTATTTGTTGTGGGAGGGCCCAAATCGAATATTCCTAATACAGGGGCATGATCAGAAAAAGATTTTTCCAGAATTTCAATTTTCTTAAATTTGGCAAGAGAAAAGATATCAGTCAAAAATAAATCTATTCTGGAAGAAGTTTTGTATGTATCTGAGTAGTATGTGAATTCTTTAGATGAGGAATTTAAGCATCTAAAAACATCATACATCTCATTCTGTCTGATCCAGTTGTTCAAAGATCGATTCGATTTAGAAGTAGCAGAAGATGATGAGTCAATATTCCTGTCGGGAACTAGATTGAAATCACCTATTAATAACAGGTCTCCTCTTTTAACATCGTTCACCTTCTTCAGTAATTTGTTAAAGAAAGAGATTTGGCCATTGTTAGGGGCATAGATATTAACGATTGTACAAAGTTTAAAGTTCAATTTACATATGAGAATATGGAATCTTCCATGATTATCAACATGTTCATCAAGTAACTGGAAGGGGATGTTTTTATTAATGATGGTTATTACTCCTGCACTCTTCTTATTATTAAGGGATTTAAAAATGTGGGGGAAGTCTTTATGCTGAAAAGTCGGGTGGGTATCTTTTATTAATTTAACCTCTTGTAAACAAGAGATATCCGCATGAAGCCGTTTTAATTCTCTCCAAGCTATATATCGCTTATGGGGACTATTCAATCCTTTAACATTATGTGAGAGAATTTTGATTTTCATGCTGTTCTATTTATTTGCCTGTTTATTAACTATTATCCAATTTTATCACCAAATTGCCTTCTTTGAAATTGTCCTCACCTATTCCAACTAGGGTTTAAAAAATTAAAATTAAAAATGTAAATCAATAAACCTAAAGAGTCCTCCTGGAGGTTAACCACCAAACGTGGTATCTCTCCTTATTGGGGACTTAAAAAGCCAAAGTGGCAAGATCCCATAAAGCCTAATAAACTATTAACCTAATATTTATCATTCAATACCCTCCATGTTGTTATTTATGTAAGTAGTACAAGGGATCCAACGAGAATTTATCACCTTCAGCCGTTATCTCTGTCAGAGGGGCCTTCCTTTAAAGAGCGGATAAAGTCCAAGGCCTCCCTTGGAGTAAAAAGTGGAACAATCTTGCCCCTATGTGACACAAGTAACTTTGTTGGGAATCCCCACCTATAAGGAATCCCCATTTCCCTAAGGACGTTAGTAGCTTGATTAAATGACTTCCTAGTTTCCATAGTTAATTTTGAAAAATCAGAGAAGAATTTTAAGTGGTCATTGGGGGGAGGGAGAGAGCCTTTCTCTCTAATATATCTTAATATCAATTCTTTAGTTTCAAAAAAATGGAAGTGAAGTATCGTGTCCCTTGGTTTATCCATAGATATGTTCTTTGGACGGGGCAGGCGGTGAATTCTATCAATTATCAATTGTAGATCAGTTAAGGACGGCAAAGCCTTTTTAAGTGTAGCTTTAGTATAATCTGAAAGGTCTTTCTGTATTACACTTTCGGGTATCCCTCTGATCTTGATATTATTTCGCCTACTCCGATCCTCCAAGTCCATTAATTTGGACCTAACGGATAAGAGTTCAGCTTTCAAGTTTGAATTTTGCTGTACTAAATCATCTGTCCTATTTTCAACCTTTGAGAGCCTTTTCTCATTCAATTCAAATCTTTGGGAGAATTTATCACTGATCTCCTGAATATCCCTCCTATGAGAATCAAAACCCGCTTTAATAGACGTATTAATTGCACTGAAAGATTCCTGGAAGGATATAAGGAAACCAGCGAGCGAACCCTCAGTAACCTGTCTATCAGATTTCAACAAAGTTTTAAAATCAAAATTATGGGGATTTGAAGATTCAACAGAGGAAATCTCTGGGCAACCTCTTTTAGAGGGTTGTTTCACTGGGGTGTCATTTGGAGAGAAATCCTCAAATGAAGTGTCAGAATCCAAATATGTTGGATCTGGTCTAACAGATTGACTATCTGGGGCTCTTCTCTTATTGAATTTAGATAAATCCATTTTACTTTCTTCATCCTGTAAAAAGAGTTTTGAAGTCCCTTTATTATCAAGTACCTGGGAAGATGTAAAAGATAAGGGACAAGGATCGGTAGAAGTATCTTTGTGACCTGAATCTCTATGAGTAGCCTTAATAGAAGAGCTGTTAGGCATATTCTTAGTTGAGGTATTTTCTTCCCTCTTTAGGGGGGATCTAGATTTAATTGGACTTAGTAGATTAACAGATTCAGTGTATATTCTTTGACTGGAAGAACCTGTGGATTTCTGGTTTTTACCAGTAGGCATTTTAGATTTTGAATTAGATGCCATGGTTAGAGTATACTAAAGCAAAGGTAAAAAAAGGGTATATTGTGCCCTAAATATTCTCGTATATGCAACGTACTCTTAATTATTATAATAATTAAGTTACTACTGACTGATACAATAACCAGTTACTTCCTAGTGTAGTATTATTTATATATCACAAACTAAGTTAAAGATACAGTCTCAAATAAAGCAGCAATGTAGCTTTTTAATAAAGCAATAGAAATTCTTTGCCCCAAGTGTCGCAAGCTCATAGGGAGACAGCTATATCTCATGCACTCTACCAAGTAATACTTGTATGACCTCAGGTGCAATAAATCATTAATGGGTGATTGTAGATAGGGCAGCCAAGGGCCTTCTCAATCAGTGGGTACAAGCTTTATATCAACAATGCATTAATATATATCTATACAATGCACATAAATTAATTCCAACATGAGAATTCCAATCGAAAAATATTGGATTGTGTGGTAATAATCACTTGGGACGTATAAATCACCAGTTCCTCAAAGCAGATATCACTGATTTGCTATTAAGCTATACAAGAAAGACCTTCAGTAATTAATAAACAATACCTTACTGATGTAAAATTATTCAATCAATCTATATTTTGATTGATCTATCAAATTAACAGGCTCCCTTAAAATACCACCACCTTCCAATACAACAACAGGTTAATAAGTTCAGACACATACAGCCTTCTTCTCACCCAATGACTGTGAAAATCTTCTGAAGCAGGAGACAGCAATATTTTCTTTCCTTCAGATCACCACTGAACTCCGATCAATTTGCCACCAAAACCAAATTCAAATTCAAGTTCCAACTTCCTCTTCCCACTTCTTCTTATAGGGATACAACAGACTCCAGTTTCCCTCACTGCATCGATCTCATAATCTCCAACATGAACCAAGACAGCAATAAGTGGCGAAGCTCTTCCTTTTAGAATCCCCGGCAAAACCGATTGTTTCCCAATCAACCACGCTTCTTGGGTCACCGACCAGAGAGCGGCAAAGATCCTTCAGTCTGCCCAGGAAAATCGTGTGCTGCTCCTGTCCCAGTTGACAACAGCTTCAGCCGCTGGTACTATCTCCTGAACTGCCGCGCAGTTCGTCAGTTTTCCCGCCAATTTGCTTTTAAAATCAGGCACGGGTCTCCTCCACTTCTCCGCACTCACCGATGCGCCGAACAGTAAATGTATGCCTCAGCCGAGGCAGCAAGAAGGACCAGATCCACGTCCACTTTCCCTGATGACAGCCTCTTCCATGCGGCTCCGTGCCCACTAGTTCCCGCCACGTCGCTCTCCGGCGCCGTCAGCTCCTTTACTCTTCTGCAGCTGAGCGGCGGCAAGTTGCGCAGATCCAGGTCTCCAGCAGCCTGACAGCGGACCCTCTAACGATTCAGGAACACCAAGGCTTCTTCAGCCTCAGATCAGGGACCAGCAGCTGCCTCACAGGATCTCCTGCAGTTCTCACCTCGAATGTAAACAATGGCGTTTCACACCTCGGATCTAAACAATGGCGGTTCCTGGGGCCAAGCTCAGGGGAAATCTGCTGAGTCACTGGCGGCTTTCTCCTCACCTCTCACTTCCAAAGGCTGTATTATCTTAAGTATACAATGGATTCCTTCCAGGGAGGTGTCAAAATGTTCACAATAAAGATAAGAATCCAATTCCAAACGTCTTCTGATGAATAAGAGTCTTCTTAAGCAATTATGTCGCTTTGTAGATAGGCTTCATGGGAGCTCTGAGCTCAAGTGTCCTCCTCCATCGAGCTCCAGGCCACGCCCCGCAAACTCATGCTTTTAGAGACTTGTTTGGGCTCATGAGAGGAGTAGAAAAACATCAAAAATTTCAGTCCTGCATGATTCTACCAAGAAATGTGTGTTCATTGAAACCGCTGGTTTTTGATAGTTTGGGCCCTATTGAATAATGAATGTTTTGAATTTTCTCCAAAAGTAAAGTAGTTGCAAACTCATCCTTTTAGAAACTTGTTTGGGCTGTTGAGAGGAGTAAAAAACCATCAAAAATTTCAATCCTGCATGATTTTACCAAGAAATGTGATTCTTCATTCAAAACCTGATTTTTGCTATTGGGCTCTATTGAATAGTGAATGTTTTGAATTTTCTCCAAAAGTAAAGTAGTTGCAAACTCATGCTTTTAGAGACTTGTTTGGGCTCATGAGAGGAGTAGAAAAACATCAAAAATTTCAGTCCTGCATGATTCTACCAAGAAATGTGTGTTCATTGAAACCGCTGGTTTTTGATAGTTTGGGCCCTATTGAATAATGAATGTTTTGAATTTTCTCCAAAAGTAAAGTAGTTGCAAACTCATCCTTTTAGAAACTTGTTTGGGCTGTTGAGAGGAGTAAAAAACCATCAAAAATTTAAATCCTGCATGATTTTACCAAGAAATGTGATTCTTCATTCAAAACCTGATTTTTGCTATTGGGCTCTATTGAATGGTGAATGTTTTGAATTTTCTCCAAAAGTAAAGTAGTTGCAAACTCATCCTTTTAGAAACTTGTTTGGGCTGTTGAGAGTAGTAAAAAACCATCAAAAATTTCAATCCTGCATGATTCTACCAAGAAATGTGATTCTTCATTCAAAACGCTGGTTTTTGCTATTGGGCTCTATTGAATAATGAATGTTTTGAATTTTCTCCAAAAGTAAAGTAGTTGCAAACTCATGCTTTTAGAGACTTGTTTGGGCTCATGAGAGGAGTAGAAAAACATTAAAAATTTCAGTCCTGCATGATTCTACCAAGAAATGTGTGTTCATTGAAACCGCTGGTTTTTGATAGTTTGGGCCCTATTGAATAATGAATGTTTTGAATTTTCTCCAAAAGTAAAGTAGTTGCAAACTCATCCTTTTAGAAACTTGTTTGGGCTGTTGAGAGGAGTAAAAAACCATCAAAAATTTCAATCCTGCATGATTTTACCAAGAAATGTGATTCTTCATTCAAAACCTGATTTTTGCTATTGGGCTCTATTGAATAGTGAATGTTTTGAATTTTCTCCAAAAGTAAAGTACTTGCAAACTCATGCTTTTAGAGACTTGTTTGGGCTCATGAGAGGAGTAGAAAAACATCAAAAATTTCAGTCCTGCATGATTCTACCAAGAAATGTGTGTTCATTGAAACCACTGGTTTTTGATAGTTTGGGCCCTATTGAATAATGAATGTTTTGAATTTTCTCCAAAAGTAAAGTAGTTGCAAACTCATCCTTTTAGAAACTTGTTTGGGCTGTTGAGAGGAGTAAAAAACCATAAAAAATTTCAATCCTGCATGATTTTACCAAGAAATGTGATTCTTCATTCAAAACCTGATTTTTGCTATTGGGCTCTATTGAATGGTGAATGTTTTGAATTTTCTCCAAAAGTAAAGTAGTTGCAAACTCATGCTTTTAGAGACTTGTTTGGGCTCATGAGAGGAGTAGAAAAACATCAAAAATTTCAGTCCTGCATGATTCTACCAAGAAATGTGTGTTCATTGAAACCGCTGGTTTTTGATAGTTTGGGCCCTATTGAATAATGAATGTTTTGAATTTTCTCCAAAAGTAAAGTAGTTGCAAACTCATCCTTTTAGAAACTTGTTTGGGCTGTTGAGAGGAGTAAAAAACCATCAAAAATTTCAATCCTGCATGATTTTACCAAGAAATGTGATTCTTCATTCAAAACCTGATTTTTGCTATTGGGCTCTATTGAATAGTGAATGTTTTGAATTTTCTCCAAAAGTAAAGTAGTTGCAAACTCATGCTTTTAGAGACTTGTTTGGGCTCATGAGAGGAGTAGAAAAACATCAAAAATTTCAGTCCTGCATGATTCTACCAAGAAATGTGTGTTCATTGAAACCGCTGGTTTTTGATAGTTTGGGCCCTATTGAATAATGAATGTTTTGAATTTTCTCCAAAAGTAAAGTAGTTGCAAACTCATCCTTTTAGAAACTTGTTTGGGCTGTTGAGAGGAGTAAAAAACCATCAAAAATTTAAATCCTGCATGATTTTACCAAGAAATGTGATTCTTCATTCAAAACCTGATTTTTGCTATTGGGCTCTATTGAATGGTGAATGTTTTGAATTTTCTCCAAAAGTAAAGTAGTTGCAAACTCATCCTTTTAGAAACTTGTTTGGGCTGTTGAGAGGAGTAAAAAACCATCAAAAATTTCAATCCTGCATGATTCTACCAAGAAATGTGATTCTTCATTCAAAACGCTGGTTTTTGCTATTGGGCTCTATTGAATAATGAATGTTTTGAATTTTCTCCAAAAGTAAAGTAGTTGCAAACTCATGCTTTTAGAGACTTGTTTGGGCTCATGAGAGGAGTAGAAAAACATCAAAAATTTCAGTCCTGCATGATTCTACCAAGAAATGTGTGTTCATTGAAACCGCTGTTTTTTGATAGTTTGGGCCCTATTGAATAATGAATGTTTTGAATTTTCTCCAAAAGTAAAGTAGTTGCAAACTCATCCTTTTAGAAACTTGTTTGGGCTGTTGAGAGGAGTAAAAAACCATCAAAAATTTCAATCCTGCATGATTTTACCAAGAAATGTGATTCTTCATTCAAAACCTGATTTTTGCTATTGGGCTCTATTGAATAGTGAATGTTTTGAATTTTCTCCAAAAGTAAAGTACTTGCAAACTCATGCTTTTAGAGACTTGTTTGGGCTCATGAGAGGAGTAGAAAAACATCAAAAATTTCAGTCCTGCATGATTCTACCAAGAAATGTGTGTTCATTGAAACCACTGGTTTTTGATAGTTTGGGCCCTATTGAATAATGAATGTTTTGAATTTTCTCCAAAAGTAAAGTAGTTGCAAACTCATCCTTTTAGAAACTTGTTTGGGCTGTTGAGAGGAGTAAAAAACCATCAAAAATTTCAATCCTGCATGATTTTACCAAGAAATGTGATTCTTCATTCAAAACCTGATTTTTGCTATTGGGCTCTATTGAATAGTGAATGTTTTGAATTTTCTCCAAAAGTAAAGTAGTTGCAAACTCATGCTTTTAGAGACTTGTTTGGGCTCATGAGAGGAGTAGAAAAACATCAAAAATTTCAGTCCTGCATGATTCTACCAAGAAATGTGTGTTCATTGAAACCGCTGGTTTTTGATAGTTTGGGCCCTATTGAATAATGAATGTTTTGAATTTTCTCCAAAAGTAAAGTAGTTGCAAACTCATCCTTTTAGAAACTTGTTTGGGCTGTTGAGAGGAGTAAAAAACCATCAAAAATTTCAATCCTGCATGATTCTACCAAGAAATGTGATTCTTCATTCAAAACGCTGGTTTTTGCTATTGGGCTCTATTGAATAATGAATGTTTTGAATTTTCTCCAAAAGTAAAGTAGTTGCAAACTCATGCTTTTAGAGACTTGTTTGGGCTCATGAGAGGAGTAGAAAAACATCAAAAATTTCAGTCCTGCATGATTCTACCAAGAAATGTGTGTTCATTGAAACCGCTGGTGTTTGATAGTTTGGGCCCTATTGAATAATGAATGTTTTGAATTTTCTCCAAAAGTAAAGTAGTTGCAAACTCATCCTTTTAGAATCTTGTTTGGGCTGTTGAGAGGAGTAAAAAACCATCAAAAATTTCAATCCTGCATGATTTTACCAAGAAATGTGATTCTTCATTCAAAACCTGATTTTTGCTATTGGGCTCTATTGAATGGTGAATGTTTTGAATTTTCTCCAAAAGTAAAGTAGTTGCAAACTCATGCTTTTAGAGACTTGTTTGGGCTCATGAGAGGAGTAGAAAAACATCAAAAATTTCAGTCCTGCATGATTTTACCAAGAAATGTGTGTTCATTGAAACCGCTGGTTTTTGATAGTTTGGGCCCTATTGAATAATGAATGTTTTGAATTTTCTCCAAAAGTAAAGTAGTTGCAAACTCATCCTTTTAGAAACTTGTTTGGGCTGTTGAGAGGAGTAAAAAACCATCAAAAATTTCAATCCTGCATGATTTTACCAAGAAATGTGATTCTTCATTCAAAACCTGATTTTTGCTATTGGGCTCTATTGAATAGTGAATGTTTTGAATTTTCTCCAAAAGTAAAGTACTTGCAAACTCATGCTTTTAGAGACTTGTTTGGGCTCATGAGAGGAGTAGAAAAACATCAAAAATTTCAGTCCTGCATGATTCTACCAAGAAATGTATGTTCATTCAAACCGCTGGTTTTTGATAGTTTGGGCACGATTGAATAATGAATGTTTTGAATTTTCTCCAAAAGTAAAGTAGTTGCAAACTCATCCTTTTAGAAACTTGTTTGGGCTGTTGAGAGGAGGCAAAAACCATCAAAAATTTCAATCCTGCATGATTTTACCAAGAAATGTGATTCTTCATTCAAAACCTGATTTTTGCTATTGGGCTCTATTGAATAGTGAATGTTTTGAATTTTCTCCAAAAGAAAAGTAGTTGCAAACTCATGCTTTTAGAGACTTGTTTGGGCTCATGAGAGGAGTAGAAAAACATCAAAAATTTCAGTCCTGCATGATTCTACCAAGAAATGTGTGTTCATTCAAACCTCTGGTTTTTGATAGCCTTTGGTTTTGATGGTTTTTGGGCCCTATTGAATAATGAATGTTTTGAATTTTCTCCAAAAGTAAAGTAGTTGCAAACTCATCCTTTTAGAAACTTGTTTGGGCTTTTGAGAGGAGTAAAAAACCATCAAAAATTTCAATCCTGCATGATTCTACCAAGAAATGTGATTCTTCATTCAAAACGCTGGTTTTTGCTATTGGGCTCTATTGAATAATGAATGTTTTGAATTTTCTCCAAAAGTAAAGTAGTTGCAAACTCATCCGTTTAGAGACTTGTTTGGGCTCATGAGAGGAGTAGAAAAACATCAAAAATTTCAGTCCTGCACGATTCTACCAAGAAATGTGTGTTCATTCAAACCGCTGGTTTTTGATATTTTGGGCCCTATTGAATAATGAATGTTTTGAATTTTCTCCAAAAGTAAAGTAGTTGCAAACTCATCCTTTTAGAAACTTGTTTGGGCTGTTGAGAGGAGTAAAAAACCATCAAAAATTTCAATCCTGCATGATTCTACCAAGAAATGTGATTCTTCATTGAAAAACTGATTTTTGCTATTGGGCTCTATAGAATAATGAATGTTTTGAATTTTCTCCAAAAGTAAAGTAGTTGCAAACTCATGCTTTTAGAGACTTGTTTGGGCTCATGAGAGGAGTAGAAAAACATCAAAAATTTCAGTCCTGCATGATTCTACCAAGAAATGTGTGTTCATTGAAACCGCTGGTTTTTGATAGTTTGGGCCCTATTGAATAATGAATGTTTTGAATTTTCTCCAAAAGTAAAGTAGTTGCAAACTCATCCTTTTAGAAACTTGTTTGGGCTGTTGAGAGGAGTAAAAAACCATCAAAAATTTCAATCCTGCATGATTTTACCAAGAAATGTGATTCTTCATTCAAAACGCTGGTTTTTGCTATTGGGCTCTATTGAATAATGAATGTTTTGAATTTTCTCCAAAAGTAAAGTAGTTGCAAACTCATCCTTTTAGAAACTTGTTTGGGCTGTTGAGAGGAGTAAAAAACCATCAAAAATTTCAATCCTGCATGATTCTACCAAGAAATGTGATTCTTCATTCAAAACGATGGTTTTTGCTATTGGGCTCTATTGAATAATGAATGTTTTGAATTTTCTCCAAAAGTAAAGTAGTTGCAAACTCATGCTTTTATAGACTTGTTTGGGCTCATGAGAGGAGTAGAAAAACATCAAAAATTTCAGTCCTGCATGATTCTACCAAGAAATGTGTGTTCATTGAAACCGCTGGTTTTTGATAGTTTGGACCCTATTGAATAATGAATGTTTTGAATTTTCTCCAAAAGTAAAGTAGTTGCAAACTCATCCTTTTAGAAACTTGTTTGGGCTGTTGAGAGGAGTAAAAAACCATCAAAAATTTCAATCCTGCATGATTCTACCAAGAAATGTGATTCTTCATTCAAAATGCTGGTTTTTGCTATTGGGCTCTATTGAATAATGAATGTTTTGAATTTTCTCCAAAAGTAAAGTAGTTGCAAACTCATGCTTTTAGAGACTTGTTTGGGCTCATGAGAGGAGTAGAAAAACATCAAAAATTTCAGTCCTGCATGATTCTACCAAGAAATGTGTGTTCATTGAAACCGCTGGTGTTTGATAGTTTGGGCCCTATTGAATAATGAATGTTTTGAATTTTCTCCAAAAGTAAAGTAGTTGCAAACTCATCCTTTTAGAATCTTGTTTGGGATGTTGAGAGGAGTAAAAAACCATCAAAAATTTCAATCCTGCATGATTTTACCAAGAAATGTGATTCTTCATTCAAAACCTGATTTTTGCTATTGGGCTCTATTGAATAATGAATGTTTTGAATTTTCTCCAAAAGTAAAGTAGTTGCAAACTCATCCTTTTAGAAACTTGTTTGGGCTGTTGAGAGGAGTAAAAAACCATCAAAAATTTCAATCCTGCATGATTCTACCAAGAAATGTGATTCTTCATTCAAAACGCTGGTTTTTGCTATTGGGCTCTATTAAATAATGAATGTTTTGAATTTTCTCCAAAAGTAAAGTAGTTGCAAACTCATGCTTTTATAGACTTGTTTGGGTTCATGAGAGGAGTAGAAAAACATCAAAAATTTCAGTCCTGCATGATTCTACCAAGAAATGTGTGTTCATTGAAACCGCTGGTTTTTGATAGTTTGGACCCTATTGAATAATGAATGTTTTGAATTTTCTCCAAAAGTAAAGTAGTTGCAAACTCATCCTTTTAGAAACTTGTTTGGGCTGTTGAGAGGAGTAAAAAACCATCAAAAATTTCAATCCTGCATGATTCTACCAAGAAATGTGATTCTTCATTCAAAATGCTGGTTTTTGCTATTGGGCTCTATAGAATAATGAATGTTTTGAATTTTCTCCAAAAGTAAAGTAGTTGCAAACTCATGCTTTTAGAGACTTGTTTGGGCTCATGAGAGGAGTAGAAAAACATCAAAAATTTCAGTCCTGCATGATTCTACCAAGAAATGTGTGTTCATTGAAACCGCTGGTGTTTGATAGTTTGGGCCCTATTGAATAATGAATGTTTTGAATTTTCTCCAAAAGTAAAGTAGTTGCAAACTCATCCTTTTAGAATCTTGTTTGGGATGTTGAGAGGAGTAAAAAACCATCAAAAATTTCAATCCTGCATGATTTTACCAAGAAATGTGATTCTTCATTCAAAACCTGATTTTTGCTATTGGGCTCTATTGAATAATGAATGTTTTGAATTTTCTCCAAAAGTAAAGTAGTTGCAAACTCATCCTTTTAGAAACTTGTTTGGGCTGTTGAGAGGAGTAAAAACCATCAAAAATTTCAATCCTGCATGATTCTACCAAGAAATGTGATTCTTCATTCAAAACGCTGGTTTTTGCTATTGGGCTCTATTGAATAATGAATGTTTTGAATTTTCTCCAAAAGTAAAGTAGTTGCAAACTCATGCTTTTAGAGACTTGTTTGGGCTCATGAGAGGAGTAGAAAAACATCAAAAATTTCAGTCCTGCATGATTCTACCAAGAAATGTGTGTTCATTGAAACCGCTGGTTTTTGATAGTTTGGGCCCTATTGAATAATGAATGTTTTGAATTTTCTCCAAAAGTAAAGTAGTTGCAAACTCATCCTTTTAGAAACTTGTTTGGGCTGTTGAGAGGAGTAAAAAACCATCAAAAATTTCAATCCTGCATGATTTTACCAAGAAATGTGATTCTTCATTCAAAACCTGATTTTTGCTATTGGGCTCTATTGAATAGTGAATGTTTTGAATTTTCTCCAAAAGTAAAGTAGTTGCAAACTCATGCTTTTAGAGACTTGTTTGGGCTCATGAGAGGAGTAGAAAAACATCAAAAATTTCAGTCCTGCATGATTCTACCAAGAAATGTGTGTTCATTCAAACCGCTGGTTTTTGATAGTTTGGGCCCTATTGAATAATGAATGTTTTGAATTTTCTCCAAAAGTAAAGTAGTTGCAAACTCATCCTTTTAGAAACTTGTTTGGGCTGTTGAGAGGAGTAAAAAACCATCAAAAATTTCAATCCTGCATGATTCTACCAAGAAATGTGATTCTTCATTCAAAACGCTGGTTTTTGCTATTGGGCTCTATTGAATAATGAATGTTTTGAATTTTCTCCAAAAGTAAAGTAGTTGCAAACTAATGCTTTTAGAGACTTGTTTGGGCTCATGAGAGGAGTAGAAAAACATCAAAAATTTCAGTCCTGCATGATTCTACCAAGAAATGTGTGTTCATTGAAACCGCTGGTTTTTGATAGTTTGGGCCCTATTGAATAATGAATGTTTTGAATTTTCTCCAAAAGTAAAGTAGTTGCAAACTCATCCTTTTAGAAACTTGTTTGGGCTGTTGAGAGGAGTAAAAAACCATCAAAAATTTCAATCCTGCATGATTTTACCAAGAAATGTGATTCTTCATTCAAAACCTGATTTTTGCTATTGGGCTCTATTGAATAGTGAATGTTTTGAATTTTCTCCAAAAGTAAAGTAGTTGCAAACTCATGCTTTTAGAGACTTGTTTGGGCTCATGAGAGGAGTAGAAAAACATCAAAAATTTCAGTCCTGCATGATTCTACCAAGAAATGTGTGTTCATTGAAACCGCTGGTTTTTGATAGTTTGGGCCCTATTGAATAATGAATGTTTTGAATTTTCTCCAAAAGTAAAGTAGTTGCAAACTCATCCTTTTAGAAACTTGTTTGGGCTGTTGAGAGGAGTAAAAAACCATCAAAAATTTCAATCCTGCATGATTTTACCAAGAAATGTGATTCTTCATTCAAAACCTGATTTTTGCTATTGGGCTCTATTGAATAGTGAATGTTTTGAATTTTCTCCAAAAGTAAAGTAGTTGCAAACTCATGCTTTTAGAGACTTGTTTGGGCTCATGAGAGGAGTAGAAAAACATCAAAAATTTCAGTCCTGCATGATTCTACCAAGAAATGTGTGTTCATTGAAACCGCTGGTTTTTGATAGTTTGGGCCCTATTGAATAATGAATGTTTTGAATTTTCTCCAAAAGTAAAGTAGTTGCAAACTCATCCTTTTAGAAACTTGTTTGGGCTGTTGAGAGGAGTAAAAAACCATCAAAAATTTCAATCCTGCATGATTCTACCAAGAAATGTGATTCTTCATTCAAAACCTGATTTTTGCTATTGGGCTCTATTGAATGGTGAATGTTTTGAATTTTCTCCAAAAGTAAAGTAGTTGCAAACTCATGCTTTTAGAGACTTGTTTGGGCTCATGAGAGGAGTAGAAAAACATCAAAAATTTCAGTCCTGCATGATTCTACCAAGAAATGTGTGTTCATTGAAACCGCTGGTTTTTGATAGTTTGGGCCCTATTGAATAATGAATGTTTTGAATTTTCTCCAAAAGTAAAGTAGTTGCAAACTCATCCTTTTAGAAACTTGTTTGGGCTGTTGAGAGGAGTAAAAAACCATCAAAAATTTCAATCCTGCATGATTTTACCAAGAAATGTGATTCTTCATTCAAAACCTGATTTTTGCTATTGGGCTCTATTGAATAGTGAATGTTTTGAATTTTCTCCAAAAGTAAAGTAGTTGCAAACTCATGCTTTTAGAGACTTGTTTGGGCTCATGAGAGGAGTAGAAAAACATCAAAAATTTCAGTCCTGCATGATTCTACCAAGAAATGTGTGTTCATTGAAACCGCTGGTTTTTGATAGTTTGGGCCCTATTGAATAATGAATGTTTTGAATTTTCTCCAAAAGTAAAGTAGTTGCAAACTCATCCTTTTAGAAACTTGTTTGGGTTGTTGAGAGGAGTAAAAAACCATCAAAAATTTCAATCCTGCATGATTCTACCAAGAAATGTGATTCTTCATTCAAAACGCTGGTTTTTGCTATTGGGCTCTATTGAATAATGAATGTTTTTAATTTTCTCCAAAAGTAAAGTAGTTGCAAACTCATGCTTTTAGAGACTTGTTTGGGCTCATGAGAGGAGTAGAAAAACATCAAAAATTTCAGTCCTGCATGATTCTACCAAGAAATGTGTGTTCATTGAAACCGCTGGTTTTTGATAGTTTGGGCCCTATTGAATAATGAATGTTTTGAATTTTCTCCAAAAGTAAAGTAGTTGCAAACTCAACCTTTTAGAAACTTGTTTGGGCTGTTGAGAGGAGTAAAAAACCATCAAAAATTTCAATCCTGCATGATTCTACCAAGAAATGTGATTCTTCATTCAAAACCTGATTTTTGCTATTGGGCTCTATTGAATAGTGAATGTTTTGAATTTTCTCCAAAAGTAAAGTAGTTGCAAACTCATGCTTTTAGAGACTTGTTTGGGCTCATGAGAGGAGTAGAAAAACATCAAAAATTTCAGTCCTGCATGATTCTACCAAGAAATGTGTGTTCATTGAAACCGCTGGTTTTTGATAGTTTGGGCCCTATTGAATAATGAATGTTTTGAATTTTCTCCAAAAGTAAAGTAGTTGCAAACTCATCCTTTTAGAAACTTGTTTGGGCTGTTGAGAGGAGTAAAAAACCATCAAAAATTTCAATCCTGCATGATTCTACCAAGAAATGTGATTCTTCATTCAAAACGCTGGTTTTTGCTATTGGGCTCTATTGAATAATGAATGTTTTGAATTTTCTCCAAAAGTAAAGTAGTTGCAAACTCATGCTTTTAGAGACTTGTTTGGGCTCATGAGAGGAGTAGAAAAACATCAAAAATTTCAGTCCTGCATGATTCTACCAAGAAATGTGTGTTCATTGAAACCGCTGGTGTTTGATAGTTTGGGCCCTATTGAATAATGAATGTTTCGAATTTTCTCCAAAAGTAAAGTAGTTGCAAACTCATCCTTTTAGAAACTTGTTTGGGCTGTTGAGAGGAGTAAAAAACCATCAAAAATTTCAATCCTGCATGATTTTACCAAGAAATGTGATTCTTCATTCAAAACCTGATTTTTGCTATTGGGCTCTATTGAATGGTGAATGTTTTGAATTTTCTCCAAAAGTAAAGTAGTTGCAAACTCATGCTTTTAGAGACTTGTTTGGGCTCATGAGAGGAGTAGAAAAACATCAAAAATTTCAGTCCTGCATGATTCTACCAAGAAATGTGTGTTCATTGAAACCGCTGGTTTTTGATAGTTTGGGCCCTATTGAATAATGAATGTTTTGAATTTTCTCCAAAAGTAAAGTAGTTGCAAACTCATCCTTTTAGAAACTTGTTTGGGCTGTTGAGAGGAGTAAAAAACCATCAAAAATTTCAATCCTGCATGATTTTACCAAGAAATGTGATTCTTCATTCAAAACCTGATTTTTGCTATTGGGCTCTATTGAATAGTGAATGTTTTGAATTTTCTCCAAAAGTAAAGTAGTTGCAAACTCATGCTTTTAGAGACTTGTTTGGGCTCATGAGAGGAGTAGAAAAACATCAAAAATTTCAGTCCTGCATGATTCTACCAAGAAATGTGTGTTCATTGAAACCGCTGGTTTTTGATAGTTTGGGCCCTATTGAATAATGAATGTTTTGAATTTTCTCCAAAAGTAAAGTAGTTGCAAACTCATCCTTTTAGAAACTTGTTTGGGCTGTTGAGAGGAGTAAAAAACCATCAAAAATTTAAATCCTGCATGATTTTACCAAGAAATGTGATTCTTCATTCAAAACCTGATTTTTGCTATTGGGCTCTATTGAATGGTGAATGTTTTGAATTTTCTCCAAAAGTAAAGTAGTTGCAAACTCATCCTTTTAGAAACTTGTTTGGGCTGTTGAGAGGAGTAAAAAACCATCAAAAATTTCAATCCTGCATGATTCTACCAAGAAATGTGATTCTTCATTCAAAACGCTGGTTTTTGCTATTGGGCTCTATTGAATAATGAATGTTTTGAATTTTCTCCAAAAGTAAAGTAGTTGCAAACTCATGCTTTTAGAGACTTGTTTGGGCTCATGAGAGGAGTAGAAAAACATCAAAAATTTCAGTCCTGCATGATTCTACCAAGAAATGTGTGTTCATTGAAACCGCTGGTTTTTGATAGTTTGGGCCCTATTGAATAATGAATGTTTTGAATTTTCTCCAAAAGTAAAGTAGTTGCAAACTCATCCTTTTAGAAACTTGTTTGGGCTGTTGAGAGGAGTAAAAAACCATCAAAAATTTCAATCCTGCATGATTTTACCAAGAAATGTGATTCTTCATTCAAAACCTGATTTTTGCTATTGGGCTCTATTGAATAGTGAATGTTTTGAATTTTCTCCAAAAGTAAAGTACTTGCAAACTCATGCTTTTAGAGACTTGTTTGGGCTCATGAGAGGAGTAGAAAAACATCAAAAATTTCAGTCCTGCATGATTCTACTAAGAAATGTGTGTTCATTGAAACCACTGGTTTTTGATAGTTTGGGCCCTATTGAATAATGAATGTTTTGAATTTTCTCCAAAAGTAAAGTAGTTGCAAACTCATCCTTTTAGAAACTTGTTTGGGCTGTTGAGAGGAGTAAAAAACCATCAAAAATTTCAATCCTGCATGATTTTACCAAGAAATGTGATTCTTCATTCAAAACCTGATTTTTGCTATTGGGCTCTATTGAATAGTGAATGTTTTGAATTTTCTCCAAAAGTAAAGTAGTTGCAAACTCATGCTTTTAGAGACTTGTTTGGGCTCATGAGAGGAGTAGAAAAACATCAAAAATTTCAGTCCTGCATGATTCTACCAAGAAATGTGTGTTCATTGAAACCGCTGGTTTTTGATAGTTTGGGCCCTATTGAATAATGAATGTTTTGAATTTTCTCCAAAAGTAAAGTAGTTGCAAACTCATCCTTTTAGAAACTTGTTTGGGCTGTTGAGAGGAGTAAAAAAACCATCAAAAATTTCAATCCTGCATGATTCTACCAAGAAATGTGATTCTTCATTCAAAACGCTGGTTTTTGCTATTGGGCTCTATTGAATAATGAATGTTTTGAATTTTCTCCAAAAGTAAAGTAGTTGCAAACTCATGCTTTTAGAGACTTGTTTGGGCTCATGAGAGGAGTAGAAAAACATCAAAAATTTCAGTCCTGCATGATTCTACCAAGAAATGTGTGTTCATTGAAACCGCTGGTGTTTGATAGTTTGGGCCCTATTGAATAATGAATGTTTTGAATTTTCTCCAAAAGTAAAGTAGTTGCAAACTCATCCTTTTAGAATCTTGTTTGGGCTGTTGAGAGGAGTAAAAAACCATCAAAAATTTCAATCCTGCATGATTTTACCAAGAAATGTGATTCTTCATTCAAAACCTGATTTTTGCTATTGGGCTCTATTGAATGGTGAATGTTTTGAATTTTCTCCAAAAGTAAAGTAGTTGCAAACTCATGCTTTTAGAGACTTGTTTGGGCTCATGAGAGGAGTAGAAAAACATCAAAAATTTCAGTCCTGCATGATTTTACCAAGAAATGTGTGTTCATTGAAACCGCTGGTTTTTGATAGTTTGGGCCCTATTGAATAATGAATGTTTTGAATTTTCTCCAAAAGTAAAGTAGTTGCAAACTCATCCTTTTAGAAACTTGTTTGGGCTGTTGAGAGGAGTAAAAAACCATCAAAAATTTCAATCCTGCATGATTTTACCAAGAAATGTGATTCTTCATTCAAAACCTGATTTTTGCTATTGGGCTCTATTGAATAGTGAATGTTTTGAATTTTCTCCAAAAGTAAAGTAGTTGCAAACTCATGCTTTTAGAGACTTGTTTGGGCTCATGAGAGGAGTAGAAAAACATCAAAAATTTCAGTCCTGCATGATTCTACCAAGAAATGTGTGTTCATTCAAACCGCTGGTTTTTGATAGTTTGGGCCCTATTGAATAATGAATGTTTTGAATTTTCTCCAAAAGTAAAGTAGTTGCAAACTCATCCTTTTAGAAACTTGTTTGGGCTGTTGAGAGGAGTAAAAAACCATCAAAAATTTCAATCCTGCATGATTTTACCAAGAAATGTGATTCTTCATTCAAAACCTGATTTTTGCTATTGGGCTCTATTGAATGGTGAATGTTTTGAATTTTCTCCAAAAGTAAAGTAGTTGCAAACTCATGCTTTTAGAGACTTGTTTGGGCTCATGAGAGGAGTAGAAAAACATCAAAAATTTCAGTCCTGCATGATTCTACCAAGAAATGTGTGTTCATTGAAACCGCTGGTTTTTGATAGTTTGGGCCCTATTGAATAATGAATGTTTTGAATTTTCTCCAAAAGTAAAGTAGTTGCAAACTCATCCTTTTAGAAACTTGTTTGGGCTGTTGAGAGGAGTAAAAAACCATCAAAAATTTCAATCCTGCATGATTTTACCAAGAAATGTGATTCTTCATTCAAAACCTGATTTTTGCTATTGGGCTCTATTGAATAGTGAATGTTTTGAATTTTCTCCAAAAGTAAAGTAGTTGCAAACTCATGCTTTTAGAGACTTGTTTGGGCTCATGAGAGGAGTAGAAAAACATCAAAAATTTCAGTCCTGCATGATTCTACCAAGAAATGTGTGTTCATTCAAACCGCTGGTTTTTGATAGTTTGGGCCCTATTGAATAATGAATGTTTTGAATTTTCTCCAAAAGTAAAGTAGTTGCAAACTCATCCTTTTAGAAACTTGTTTGGGCTGTTGAGAGGAGTAAAAAACCATCAAAAATTTCAATCCTGCATGATTCTACCAAGAAATGTGATTCTTCATTCAAAACGCTGGTTTTTGCTATTGGGCTCTATTGAATAATGAATGTTTTGAATTTTCTCCAAAAGTAAAGTAGTTGCAAACTCATGCTTTTAGAGACTTGTTTGGGCTCATGAGAGGAGTAGAAAAACATCAAAAATTTCAGTCCTGCATGATTCTACCAAGAAATGTGTGTTCATTGAAACCGCTGGTTTTTGATAGTTTGGGCCCTATTGAATAATGAATGTTTTGAATTTTCTCCAAAAGTAAAGTAGTTGCAAACTCATCCTTTTAGAAACTTGTTTGGGCTGTTGAGAGGAGTAAAAAACCATCAAAAATTTCAATCCTGCATGATTTTACCAAGAAATGTGATTCTTCATTCAAAACCTGATTTTTGCTATTGGGCTCTATTGAATAGTGAATGTTTTGAATTTTCTCCAAAAGTAAAGTAGTTGCAAACTCATCCTTTTAGAAACTTGTTTGGGCTGTTGAGAGGTGTAAAAAACCATCAAAAATTTCAATCCTGCATGATTTTACCAAGAAATGTGATTCTTCATTCAAAACCTGATTTTTGCTATTGGGCTCTATTGAATAGTGAATGTTTTGAATTTTCTCCAAAAGTAAAGTAGTTGCAAACTCATGCTTTTAGAGACTTGTTTGGGCTCATGAGAGGAGTAGAAAAACATCAAAAATTTCAGTCCTGCATGATTCTACCAAGAAATGTGTGTTCATTCAAACCGCTGGTTTTTGATTGTTTGGGCCCTATTGAATAATGAATGTTTTGAATTTTCTCCAAAAGTAAAGTAGTTGCAAACTCATCCTTTTAGAAACTTGTTTGGGCTGTTGAGAGGAGTAAAAAACCATCAAAAATTTCAATCCTGCATGATTCTACCAAGAAATGTGATTCTTCATTCAAAACGCTGGTTTTTGCTATTGGGCTCTATTGAATAATGAATGTTTTGAATTTTCTCCAAAAGTAAAGTAGTTGCAAACTCATGCTTTTAGAGACTTGTTTGGGCTCATGAGAGGAGTAGAAAAACATCAAAAATTTCAGTCCTGCATGATTCTACCAAGAAATGTGTGTTCATTGAAACCGCTGGTTTTTGATAGTTTGGGCCCTATTGAATAATGAATGTTTTGAATTTTCTCCAAAAGTAAAGTAGTTGCAAACTCATCCTTTTAGAAACTTGTTTGGGCTGTTGAGAGGAGTAAAAAACCATCAAAAATTTCAATCCTGCATGATTTTACCAAGAAATGTGATTCTTCATTCAAAACCTGATTTTTGCTATTGGGCTCTATTGAATAGTGAATGTTTTGAATTTTCTCCAAAAGTAAAGTAGTTGCAAACTCATCCTTTTAGAAACTTGTTTGGGCTGTTGAGAGGTGTAAAAAACCATCAAAAATTTCAATCCTGCATGATTTTACCAAGAAATGTGATTCTTCATTCAAAACCTGATTTTTGCTATTGGGCTCTATTGAATAGTGAATGTTTTGAATTTTCTCCAAAAGTAAAGTAGTTGCAAACTCATGCTTTTAGAGACTTGTTTGGGCTCATGAGAGGAGTAGAAAAACATCAAAAATTTCAGTCCTGCATGATTCTACCAAGAAATGTGTGTTCATTCAAACCGCTGGTTTTTGATTGTTTGGGCCCTATTGAATAATGAATGTTTTGAATTTTCTCCAAAAGTAAAGTAGTTGCAAACTCATCCTTTTAGAAACTTGTTTGGGCTGTTGAGAGGAGTAAAAAACCATCAAAAATTTCAATCCTGCATGATTCTACCAAGAAATGTGATTCTTCATTCAAAACCTGATTTTTGCTATTGGGCTCTATTGAATGGTGAATGTTTTGAATTTTCTCCAAAAGTAAAGTAGTTGCAAACTCATGCTTTTAGAGACTTGTTTGGGCTCATGAGAGGAGTAGAAAAACATCAAAAATTTCAGTCCTGCATGATTCTACCAAGAAATGTGTGTTCATTGAAACCGCTGGTTTTTGATAGTTTGGGCCCTATTGAATAATGAATGTTTTGAATTTTCTCCAAAAGTAAAGTAGTTGCAAACTCATCCTTTTAGAAACTTGTTTGGGCTGTTGAGAGGAGTAAAAAACCATCAAAAATTTCAATCCTGCATGATTTTACCAAGAAATGTGATTCTTCATTCAAAACCTGATTTTTGCTATTGGGCTCTATTGAATAGTGAATGTTTTGAATTTTCTCCAAAAGTAAAGTAGTTGCAAACTCATGCTTTTAGAGACTTGTTTGGGCTCATGAGAGGAGTAGAAAAACATCAAAAATTTCAGTCCTGCATGATTCTACCAAGAAATGTGTGTTCATTGAAACCGCTGGTTTTTGATAGTTTGGGCCCTATTGAATAATGAATGTTTTGAATTTTCTCCAAAAGTAAAGTAGTTGCAAACTCATCCTTTTAGAAACTTGTTTGGGTTGTTGAGAGGAGTAAAAAACCATCAAAAATTTCAATCCTGCATGATTCTACCAAGAAATGTGATTCTTCATTCAAAACGCTGGTTTTTGCTATTGGGCTCTATTGAATAATGAATGTTTTTAATTTTCTCCAAAAGTAAAGTAGTTGCAAACTCATGCTTTTAGAGACTTGTTTGGGCTCATGAGAGGAGTAGAAAAACATCAAAAATTTCAGTCCTGCATGATTCTACCAAGAAATGTGTGTTCATTGAAACCGCTGGTTTTTGATAGTTTGGGCCCTATTGAATAATGAATGTTTTGAATTTTCTCCAAAAGTAAAGTAGTTGCAAACTCAACCTTTTAGAAACTTGTTTGGGCTGTTGAGAGGAGTAAAAAACCATCAAAAATTTCAATCCTGCATGATTCTACCAAGAAATGTGATTCTTCATTCAAAACCTGATTTTTGCTATTGGGCTCTATTGAATAGTGAATGTTTTGAATTTTCTCCAAAAGTAAAGTAGTTGCAAACTCATGCTTTTAGAGACTTGTTTGGGCTCATGAGAGGAGTAGAAAAACATCAAAAATTTCAGTCCTGCATGATTCTACCAAGAAATGTGTGTTCATTGAAACCGCTGGTTTTTGATAGTTTGGGCCCTATTGAATAATGAATGTTTTGAATTTTCTCCAAAAGTAAAGTAGTTGCAAACTCATCCTTTTAGAAACTTGTTTGGGCTGTTGAGAGGAGTAAAAAACCATCAAAAATTTCAATCCTGCATGATTCTACCAAGAAATGTGATTCTTCATTCAAAACGCTGGTTTTTGCTATTGGGCTCTATTGAATAATGAATGTTTTGAATTTTCTCCAAAAGTAAAGTAGTTGCAAACTCATGCTTTTAGAGACTTGTTTGGGCTCATGAGAGGAGTAGAAAAACATCAAAAATTTCAGTCCTGCATGATTCTACCAAGAAATGTGTGTTCATTGAAACCGCTGGTGTTTGATAGTTTGGGCCCTATTGAATAATGAATGTTTCGAATTTTCTCCAAAAGTAAAGTAGTTGCAAACTCATCCTTTTAGAAACTTGTTTGGGCTGTTGAGAGGAGTAAAAAACCATCAAAAATTTCAATCCTGCATGATTTTACCAAGAAATGTGATTCTTCATTCAAAACCTGATTTTTGCTATTGGGCTCTATTGAATGGTGAATGTTTTGAATTTTCTCCAAAAGTAAAGTAGTTGCAAACTCATGCTTTTAGAGACTTGTTTGGGCTCATGAGAGGAGTAGAAAAACATCAAAAATTTCAGTCCTGCATGATTCTACCAAGAAATGTGTGTTCATTGAAACCGCTGGTTTTTGATAGTTTGGGCCCTATTGAATAATGAATGTTTTGAATTTTCTCCAAAAGTAAAGTAGTTGCAAACTCATCCTTTTAGAAACTTGTTTGGGCTGTTGAGAGGAGTAAAAAACCAACAAAAATTTCAATCCTGCATGATTTTACCAAGAAATGTGATTCTTCATTCAAAACCTGATTTTTGCTATTGGGCTCTATTGAATGGTGAATGTTTTGAATTTTCTCCAAAAGTAAAGTAGTTGCAAACTCATCCTTTTAGAAACTTGTTTGGGCTGTTGAGAGGAGTCAAAAACCATCAAAAATTTCAATCCTGCATGATTCTACCAAGAAATGTGATTCTTCATTCAAAACGCTGGTTTTTGCTATTGGGCTCTATTGAATAATGAATGTTTTGAATTTTCTCCAAAAGTAAAGTAGTTGCAAACTCATGCTTTTAGAGACTTGTTTGGGCTCATGAGAGGAGTAGAAAAACATCAAAAATTTCAGTCCTGCATGATTCTACCAAGAAATGTGTGTTCATTGAAACCGCTGGTTTTTGATAGTTTGGGCCCTATTGAATAATGAATGTTTTGAATTTTCTCCAAAAGTAAAGTAGTTGCAAACTCATCCTTTTAGAAACTTGTTTGGGCTGTTGAGAGGAGTAAAAAACCATCAAAAATTTCAATCCTGCATGATTTTACCAAGAAATGTGATTCTTCATTCAAAACCTGATTTTTGCTATTGGGCTCTATTGAATGGTGAATGTTTTGAATTTTCTCCAAAAGTAAAGTAGTTGCAAACTCATGCTTTTAGAGACTTGTTTGGGCTCATGAGAGGAGTAGAAAAACATCAAAAATTTCAGTCCTGCATGATTCTACCAAGAAATGTGTGTTCATTGAAACCGCTGGTTTTTGATAGTTTGGGCCCTATTGAATAATGAATGTTTTGAATTTTCTCCAAAAGTAAAGTAGTTGCAAACTCATCCTTTTAGAAACTTGTTTGGGCTGTTGAGAGGAGTAAAAAACCATCAAAAATTTCAATCCTGCATGATTTTACCAAGAAATGTGATTCTTCATTCAAAACCTGATTTTTGCTATTGGGCTCTATTGAATAGTGAATGTTTTGAATTTTCTCCAAAAGTAAAGTAGTTGCAAACTCATGCTTTTAGAGACTTGTTTGGGCTCATGAGAGGAGTAGAAAAACATCAAAAATTTCAGTCCTGCATGATTCTACCAAGAAATGTGTGTTCATTCAAACCGCTGGTTTTTGATAGTTTGGGCCCTATTGAATAATGAATGTTTTGAATTTTCTCCAAAAGTAAAGTAGTTGCAAACTCATCCTTTTAGAAACTTGTTTGGGCTGTTGAGAGGAGTAAAAAACCATCAAAAATTTCAATCCTGCATGATTCTACCAAGAAATGTGATTCTTCATTCAAAACGCTGGTTTTTGCTATTGGGCTCTATTGAATAATGAATGTTTTGAATTTTCTCCAAAAGTAAAGTAGTTGCAAACTCATGCTTTTAGAGACTTGTTTGGGCTCATGAGAGGAGTAGAAAAACATCAAAAATTTCAGTCCTGCATGATTCTACCAAGAAATGTGTGTTCATTGAAACCGCTGGTTTTTGATAGTTTGGGCCCTATTGAATAATGAATGTTTTGAATTTTCTCCAAAAGTAAAGTAGTTGCAAACTCATCCTTTTAGAAACTTGTTTGGGCTGTTGAGAGGAGTAAAAAACCATCAAAAATTTCAATCCTGCATGATTTTACCAAGAAATGTGATTCTTCATTCAAAACCTGATTTTTGCTATTGGGCTCTATTGAATAGTGAATGTTTTGAATTTTCTCCAAAAGTAAAGTAGTTGCAAACTCATGCTTTTAGAGACTTGTTTGGGCTCATGAGAGGAGTAGAAAAACATCAAAAATTTCAGTCCTGCATGATTCTACCAAGAAATGTGTGTTCATTGAAACCGCTGGTTTTTGATAGTTTGGGCCCTATTGAATAATGAATGTTTTGAATTTTCTCCAAAAGTAAAGTAGTTGCAAACTCATCCTTTTAGAAACTTGTTTGGGCTGTTGAGAGGTGTAAAAAACCATCAAAAATTTCAATCCTGCATGATTTTACCAAGAAATGTGATTCTTCATTCAAAACCTGATTTTTGCTATTGGGCTCTATTGAATAGTGAATGTTTTGAATTTTCTCCAAAAGTAAAGTAGTTGCAAACTCATGCTTTTAGAGACTTGTTTGGGCTCATGAGAGGAGTAGAAAAACATCAAAAATTTCAGTCCTGCATGATTCTACCAAGAAATGTGTGTTCATTCAAACCGCTGGTTTTTGATTGTTTAGGCCCTATTGAATAATGAATGTTTTGAATTTTCTCCAAAAGTAAAGTAGTTGCAAACTCATCCTTTTAGAAACTTGTTTGGGCTGTTGAGAGGAGTAAAAAACCATCAAAAATTTCAATCCTGCATGATTCTACCAAGAAATGTGATTCTTCATTCAAAACCTGATTTTTGCTATTGGGCTCTATTGAATGGTGAATGTTTTGAATTTTCTCCAAAAGTAAAGTAGTTGCAAACTCATGCTTTTAGAGACTTGTTTGGGCTCATGAGAGGAGTAGAAAAACATCAAAAATTTCAGTCCTGCATGATTCTACCAAGAAATGTGTGTTCATTGAAACCGCTGGTTTTTGATAGTTTGGGCCCTATTGAATAATGAATGTTTTGAATTTTCTCCAAAAGTAAAGTAGTTGCAAACTCATCCTTTTAGAAACTTGTTTGGGCTGTTGAGAGGAGTAAAAAACCATCAAAAATTTCAATCCTGCATGATTTTACCAAGAAATGTGATTCTTCATTCAAAACCTGATTTTTGCTATTGGGCTCTATTGAATAGTGAATGTTTTGAATTTTCTCCAAAAGTAAAGTAGTTGCAAACTCATGCTTTTAGAGACTTGTTTGGGCTCATGAGAGGAGTAGAAAAACATCAAAAATTTCAGTCCTGCATGATTCTACCAAGAAATGTGTGTTCATTGAAACCGCTGGTTTTTGATAGTTTGGGCCCTATTGAATAATGAATGTTTTGAATTTTCTCCAAAAGTAAAGTAGTTGCAAACTCATCCTTTTAGAAACTTGTTTGGGTTGTTGAGAGGAGTAAAAAACCATCAAAAATTTCAATCCTGCATGATTCTACCAAGAAATGTGATTCTTCATTCAAAACGCTGGTTTTTGCTATTGGGCTCTATTGAATAATGAATGTTTTTAATTTTCTCCAAAAGTAAAGTAGTTGCAAACTCATGCTTTTAGAGACTTGTTTGGGCTCATGAGAGGAGTAGAAAAACATCAAAAATTTCAGTCCTGCATGATTCTACCAAGAAATGTGTGTTCATTGAAACCGCTGGTTTTTGATAGTTTGGGCCCTATTGAATAATGAATGTTTTGAATTTTCTCCAAAAGTAAAGTAGTTGCAAACTCAACCTTTTAGAAACTTGTTTGGGCTGTTGAGAGGAGTAAAAAACCATCAAAAATTTCAATCCTGCATGATTCTACCAAGAAATGTGATTCTTCATTCAAAACCTGATTTTTGCTATTGGGCTCTATTGAATAGTGAATGTTTTGAATTTTCTCCAAAAGTAAAGTAGTTGCAAACTCATGCTTTTAGAGACTTGTTTGGGCTCATGAGAGGAGTAGAAAAACATCAAAAATTTCAGTCCTGCATGATTCTACCAAGAAATGTGTGTTCATTGAAACCGCTGGTTTTTGATAGTTTGGGCCCTATTGAATAATGAATGTTTTGAATTTTCTCCAAAAGTAAAGTAGTTGCAAACTCATCCTTTTAGAAACTTGTTTGGGCTGTTGAGAGGAGTAAAAAACCATCAAAAATTTCAATCCTGCATGATTCTACCAAGAAATGTGATTCTTCATTCAAAACGCTGGTTTTTGCTATTGGGCTCTATTGAATAATGAATGTTTTGAATTTTCTCCAAAAGTAAAGTAGTTGCAAACTCATGCTTTTAGAGACTTGTTTGGGCTCATGAGAGGAGTAGAAAAACATCAAAAATTTCAGTCCTGCATGATTCTACCAAGAAATGTGTGTTCATTGAAACCGCTGGTGTTTGATAGTTTGGGCCCTATTGAATAATGAATGTTTCGAATTTTCTCCAAAAGTAAAGTAGTTGCAAACTCATCCTTTTAGAAACTTGTTTGGGCTGTTGAGAGGAGTAAAAAACCATCAAAAATTTCAATCCTGCATGATTTTACCAAGAAATGTGATTCTTCATTCAAAACCTGATTTTTGCTATTGGGCTCTATTGAATGGTGAATGTTTTGAATTTTCTCCAAAAGTAAAGTAGTTGCAAACTCATGCTTTTAGAGACTTGTTTGGGCTCATGAGAGGAGTAGAAAAACATCAAAAATTTCAGTCCTGCATGATTCTACCAAGAAATGTGTGTTCATTGAAACCGCTGGTTTTTGATAGTTTGGGCCCTATTGAATAATGAATGTTTTGAATTTTCTCCAAAAGTAAAGTAGTTGCAAACTCATCCTTTTAGAAACTTGTTTGGGCTGTTGAGAGGAGTAAAAAACCATCAAAAATTTCAATCCTGCATGATTTTACCAAGAAATGTGATTCTTCATTCAAAACCTGATTTTTGCTATTGGGCTCTATTGAATGGTGAATGTTTTGAATTTTCTCCAAAAGTAAAGTAGTTGCAAACTCATCCTTTTAGAAACTTGTTTGGGCTGTTGAGAGGAGTCAAAAACCATCAAAAATTTCAATCCTGCATGATTCTACCAAGAAATGTGATTCTTCATTCAAAACGCTGGTTTTTGCTATTGGGCTCTATTGAATAATGAATGTTTTGAATTTTCTCCAAAAGTAAAGTAGTTGCAAACTCATGCTTTTAGAGACTTGTTTGGGCTCATGAGAGGAGTAGAAAAACATCAAAAATTTCAGTCCTGCATGATTCTACCAAGAAATGTGTGTTCATTGAAACCGCTGGTTTTTGATAGTTTGGGCCCTATTGAATAATGAATGTTTTGAATTTTCTCCAAAAGTAAAGTAGTTGCAAACTCATCCTTTTAGAAACTTGTTTGGGCTGTTGAGAGGAGTAAAAAACCATCAAAAATTTCAATCCTGCATGATTTTACCAAGAAATGTGATTCTTCATTCAAAACCTGATTTTTGCTATTGGGCTCTATTGAATAGTGAATGTTTTGAATTTTCTCCAAAAGTAAAGTACTTGCAAACTCATGCTTTTAGAGACTTGTTTGGGCTCATGAGAGGAGTAGAAAAACATCAAAAATTTCAGTCCTGCATGATTCTACCAAGAAATGTGTGTTCATTGAAACCACTGGTTTTTGATAGTTTGGGCCCTATTGAATAATGAATGTTTTGAATTTTCTCCAAAAGTAAAGTAGTTGCAAACTCATCCTTTTAGAAACTTGTTTGGGCTGTTGAGAGGAGTAAAAAACCATCAAAAATTTCAATCCTGCATGATTTTACCAAGAAATGTGATTCTTCATTCAAAACCTGATTTTTGCTATTGGGCTCTATTGAATAGTGAATGTTTTGAATTTTCTCCAAAAGTAAAGTAGTTGCAAACTCATGCTTTTAGAGACTTGTTTGGGCTCATGAGAGGAGTAGAAAAACATCAAAAATTTCAGTCCTGCATGATTCTACCAAGAAATGTGTGTTCATTGAAACCGCTGGTTTTTGATAGTTTGGGCCCTATTGAATAATGAATGTTTTGAATTTTCTCCAAAAGTAAAGTAGTTGCAAACTCATCCTTTTAGAAACTAGTTTGGGCTGTTGAGAGGGGTAAAAAACCATCAAAAATTTCAATCCTGCATGATTTTACCAAGAAATGTGATTCTTCATTCAAAACCTGATTTTTGCTATTGGGCTCTATTGAATAATGAATGTTTTGAATTTTCTCCAAAAGTAAAGTAGTTGCAAACTCATGCTTTTAGAGACTTGTTTGGGCTCATGAGAGGAGTAGAAAAACATCAAAAATTTCAGTCCTGCATGATTCTACCAAGAAATGTGTGTTCATTGAAACCGCTGGTTTTTGATAGTTTGGGCCCTATTGAATAATGAATGTTTTGAATTTTCTCCAAAAGTAAAGTAGTTGCAAACTCATCCTTTTAGAAACTTGTTTGGGCTGTTGAGAGGAGTAAAAAACCATCAAAAATTTCAATCCTGCATGATTTTACCAAGAAATGTGATTCTTCATTCAAAACCTGATTTTTGCTATTGGGCTCTATTGAATAGTGAATGTTTTGAATTTTCTCCAAAAGTAAAGTAGTTGCAAACTCATGCTTTTAGAGACTTGTTTGGGCTCATGAGAGGAGTAGAAAAACATCAAAAATTTCAGTCCTGCATGATTCTACCAAGAAATGTGTGTTCATTCAAACCGCTGGTTTTTGATAGTTTGGGCCCTATTGAATAATGAATGTTTTGAATTTTCTCCAAAAGTAAAGTAGTTGCAAACTCATCCTTTTAGAAACTTGTTTGGGCTGTTGAGAGGAGTAAAAAACCATCAAAAATTTCAATCCTGCATGATTCTACCAAGAAATGTGATTCTTCATTCAAAACGCTGGTTTTTACTATTGGGCTCTATTGAATAATGAATGTTTTGAATTTTCTCCAAAAGTAAAGTAGTTGCAAACTCATGCTTTTAGAGACTTGTTTGGGCTCATGAGAGGAGTAGAAAAACATCAAAAATTTCAGTCCTGCATGATTCTACCAAGAAATGTGTGTTCATTGAAACCGCTGGTTTTTGATAGTTTGGGCCCTATTGAATAATGAATGTTTTGAATTTTCTCCAAAAGTAAAGTAGTTGCAAACTCATCCTTTTAGAAACTTGTTTGGGCTGTTGAGAGGAGTAAAAAACCATCAAAAATTTCAATCCTGCATGATTTTACCAAGAAATGTGATTCTTCATTCAAAACCTGATTTTTGCTATTGGGCTCTATTGAATAGTGAATGTTTTGAATTTTCTCCAAAAGTAAAGTACTTGCAAACTCATGCTTTTAGAGACTTGTTTGGGCTCATGAGAGGAGTAGAAAAACATCAAAAATTTCAGTCCTGCATGATTCTACCAAGAAATGTGTGTTCATTGAAACCACTGGTTTTTGATAGTTTGGGCCCTTTTGAATAATGAATGTTTTGAATTTTCTCCAAAAGTAAAGTAGTTGCAAACTCATCCTTTTAGAAACTTGTTTGGGCTGTCGAGAGGAGTAAAAAACCATCAAAAATTTCAATCCTGCATGATTTTACCAAGAAATGTGATTCTTCATTCAAAACCTGATTTTTGCTATTGGGCTCTATTGAATAGTGAATGTTTTGAATTTTCTCCAAAAGTAAAGTAGTTGCAAACTCATGCTTTTAGACACTTGTTTGGGCTCATGAGAGGAGTAGAAAAACATCAAAAATTTCAGTCCTGCATGATTCTACCAAGAAATGTGTGTTCATTGAAACCGCTGGTTTTTGATAGTTTGGGCCCTATTGAATAATAAATGTTTTGAATTTTCTCCAAAAGTAAAGTAGTTGCAAACTCATCCTTTTAGAAACTTGTTTGGGCTGTTGAGAGGAGTAAAAAACCATCAAAAATTTCAAACCTGCATGATTCTACCAAGAAATGTGATTCTTCATTGAAAACCTGATTTTTGCTATTGGGCTCTATTGAATAATGAATGTTTTGAATTTTCTCCAAAAGTAAAGTAGTTGCAAACTCATGCTTTTAGAGACTTGTTTGGGCTCATGAGAGGAGTAGAAAAACATCAAAAATTTCAGTCCTGCATGATTCTACCAAGAAATGTATGTTCATTCAAACCGCTGGTTTTTGATAGTTTGGGCCCTATTGAATAATGAATGTTTTGAATTTTCTCCAAAAGTAAAGTAGTTGCAAACTCATCCTTTTAGAAACTTGTTTGGGCTGTTGAGAGGAGTAAAAAACCATCAAAAATTTCAATCCTGCATGATTTTAACAAGAAATGTGATTCTTCATTCAAAACCTGATTTTTGCTATTGGGCTCTATTGAATAGTGAATGTTTTGAATTTTCTCCAAAAGAAAAGTAGTTGCAAACTCATGCTTTTAGAGACTTGTTTGGGCTCATGAGAGGAGTAGAAAAACATCAAAAATTTCAGTCCTGCATGATTCTACCAAGAAATGTGTGTTCATTCAAACCTCTGGTTTTTGATAGTTTGGGCCCTATTGAATAATGAATGTTTTGAATTTTCTCCAAAAGTAAAGTAGTTGCAAACTCATCCTTTTAGAAACTTGTTTGGGCTTTTGAGAGGAGTAAAAAACCATCAAAAATTTCAATCCTGCATGATTCTACCAAGAAATGTGATTCTTCATTCAAAACGCTGGTTTTTGCTATTGGGCTCTATTGAATAATGAATGTTTTGAATTTTCTCCAAAAGTAAAGTAGTTGCAAACTCATCCTTTTAGAGACTTGTTTGGGCTCATGAGAGGAGTAGAAAAATATAAAAAATTTCAGTCCTGCACGATTCTACCAAGAAATGTGTGTTCATTCAAACCGCTGGTTTTTGATAGTTTGGGCCCTATTGAATAATGAATGTTTTGAATTTTCTCCAAAAGTAAAGTAGTTGCAAACTCATCCTTTTAGAAACTTGTTTGGGCTGTTGAGAGGAGTAAAAAACCATCAAAAATTTCAATCCTGCATGATTCTACCAAGAAATGTGATTCTTCATTGAAAACCTGATTTTTGCTATTGGGCTCTATTGAATAATGAATGTTTTGAATTTTCTCCAAAAGTAAAGTAGTTGCAAACTCATGCTTTTAGAGACTTGTTTGGGCTCATGAGAGGAGTAAAAAAACATCAAAAATTTCAGTCCTGCATGATTCTACAAAGAAATGTGTGTTCATTGAAACCGCTGGTTTTTGATAGTTTGGGCCCTATTGAATAATAAATGTTTTGAATTTTCTCCAAAAGTAAAGTAGTTGCAAACTCATCCTTTTAGAAACTTGTTTGGGCTGTTGAGAGCAGTAAAAAACCATCAAAAATTTCAATCCTGCATGATTTTACCAAGAAATGTGATTCTTCATTCAAAACCTGATTTTTGCTATTGGGCTCTATTGAATAGTGAATGTTTTGAATTTTCTCCAAAAGTAAAGTAGTTGCAAACTCATGCTTTTAGACACTTGTTTGGGCTCATGAGAGGAGTAGAAAAACATCAAAAATTTTAGTCCTGCATGATTCTACCAAGAAATGTGTGTTCATTCAAACCGCTGGTTTTTGATAGTTTGGGCCCTATTGAATAATGAATGTTTTGAATTTTCTCCAAAAGTAAAGTAGTTGCAAACTCATCCTTTTAGAAACTTGTTTGGGCTGTTGAGAGGAGTAAAAAACCATCAAAAATTTCAATCCTGCATGATTCTACCAAGAAATGTGATTCTTCATTGAAAACCTGATTTTTGCTATTGGGCTCTATTGAATAATGAATGTTTTGAATTTTCTCCAAAAGTAAAGTAGTTGCAAACTCATGCTTTTAGAGACTTGTTTGGGCTCATGAGAGGAGTAGAAAAACATCAAAAATTTCAGTCCTGCATGATTCTACCAAGAAATGTGTGTTCATTGAAACCGCTGGTTTTTGATAGTTTGGGCCCTATTGAAAAATAAATGTTTTGAATTTTCTCCAAAAGTAAAGTAGTTGCAAACTCATCCTTTTAGAAACTTGTTTGGGCTGTTGAGAGGAGTAAAAAACCATCAAAAATTTCAATCCTGCATGATTTTACCAAGAAATGTGATTCTTCATTCAAAACCTGATTTTTGCTATTGGGCTCTATTGAATAGTGAATGTTTTGAATTTTCTCCAAAAGTAAAGTAGTTGCAAACTCATGCTTTTAGAGACTTGTTTGGGCTCATGAGAGGAGTAGAAAAACATCAAAAATTTCAGTCCTGCATGATTCTACCAAGAAATGTGTGTTCATTGAAACCGCTGGTTTTTGATAGTTTGGGCCCTATTGAATAATGAATGTTTTGAATTTTCTACAAAAGTAAAGTAGTTGCAAACTCATGCTTTTAGAGACTTGTTTGGGCTCATGAGTGGAGTAGAAAAACATCAAAAATTTCAGTCCTGCATGATTCTACCAAGAAATGTATGTTCATTCAAACCGCTGGTTTTTGATAGTTTGGGCCCTATTGAATAATGAATGTTTTGAATTTTCTCCAAAAGTAAAGTAGTTGCAAACTCATGCTTTTAGAGACTTGTTTGGGCTCATGAGACGAGTAGAAAAACATCAAAAATTTCAGTCCTGCATGATTCTACCAAGAAATGTGTGTTCATTGAAACCGCTGGTTTTTGATAGTTTGGGCCCTATTGAATAATGAATGTTTTGAATTTTCTCCAAAAGTAAAGTAGTTGCAAACTCATCCTTTTAGAAACTTGTTTGGGCTGTTGAGAGGAGTAAAAAACCATCAAAAATTTCAATCCTGCATGATTCTACCAAGAAATGTGATTCTTCATTGAAAACCTGATTTTTGCTATTGGGCTCTATTGAATAATGAATGTTTTGAATTTTCTCCAAAAGTAAAGTAGTTGCAAACTCATGCTTTTAGAGACTTGTTTGGGCTCATGAGAGGAGTAGAAAAACATCAAAAATTTCAGTCCTGCATGATTCTACCAAGAAATGTGTGTTCATTGAAACCGCTGGTTTTTGATAGTTTGGGCCCTATTGAAAAATAAATGTTTTGAATTTTCTCCAAAAGTAAAGTAGTTGCAAACTCATCCTTTTAGAAACTTGTTTGGGCTGTTGAGAGGAGTAAAAAGCCATCAAAAATTTCAATCCTGCATGATTTTACCAAGAAATGTGATTCTTCATTCAAAACCTGATTTTTGCTATTGGGCTCTATTGAATAGTGAATGTTTTGAATTTTCTCCAAAAGTAAAGTAGTTGCAAACTCATCCTTTTAGAAACTTGTTTGGGCTGTTGAGAGGAGTAAAAAACCATCAAAAATTTCAATCCTGCATGATTTTACCAAGAAATGTGATTCTTCATTCAAAACCTGATTTTTGCTATTGGGCTCTATTGAATAGTGAATGTTTTGAATTTTCTCCAAAAGTAAAGTACTTGCAAACTCATGCTTTTAGAGACTTGTTTGGGCTCATGAGAGGAGTAGAAAAACATCAAAAATTTCAGTCCTGCATGATTCTACCAAGAAATGTGTGTTCATTCAAACCGCTGGTTTTTGATAGTTTGGGCCCTATTGAATAATGAATGTTTTGAATTTTCTCCAAAAGTAAAGTAGTTGCAAACTCATCCTTTTAGAAACTTGTTTGGGCTGTTGAGAGAAGTAAAAAACCATCAAAAATTTCAATCCTGCATGATTTTACCAAGAAATGTGATTCTTCATTCAAAACCTGATTTTTGCTATTGGGCTCTATTGAATAATGAATGTTTTGAATTTTCTACAAAAGTAAAGTAGTTGCAAACTCATGCTTTTAGAGACTTGTTTGGGCTCATGAGAGGAGTAGAAAAACATCAAAAATTTCAGTCCTGCATGATTCTACCAAGAAATGTATGTTCATTCAAACCGCTGGTTTTTGATAGTTTGGGCCCTATTGAATAATGAATGTTTTGAATTTTCTCCAAAAGTACAGTAGTTGCAAACTCATGCTTTTAGAGACTTGTTTGGGCTCATGAGAGGAGTAGAAAAACATCAAAAATTTCAGTCCTGCATGATTCTACCAAGAAATGTATGTTCATTCAAACCGCTGGTTTTTGATAGTTTGGGCACTATTGAATAATGAATGTTTTGAATTTTCTCCAAAAGTAAAGTAGTTGCAAACTCATCCTTTTAGAAACTTGTTTGGGCTGTTGAGAGGAGGCAAAAACCATCAAAAATTTCAATCCTGCATGATTTTACCAAGAAATGTGATTCTTCATTCAAAACCTGATTTTTGCTATTGGGCTCTATTGAATAGTGAATGTTTTGAATTTTCTCCAAAAGAAAAGTAGTTGCAAACTCATGCTTTTAGAGACTTGTTTGGGCTCATGAGAGGAGTAGAAAAACATCAAAAATTTCAGTCCTGCATGATTCTACCAAGAAATGTGTGTTCATTCAAACCTCTGGTTTTTGATAGCCTTTGGTTTTGATGGTTTTTGGACCCTATTGAATAATGAATGTTTTGAATTTTCTCCAAAAGTAAAGTAGTTGCAAACTCATCCTTTTAGAAACTTGTTTGGGCTGTTGAGAGGAGTAAAAAACCATCAAAAATTTCAATCCTGCATGATTCTACCAAGAAATGTGATTCTTCATTGAAAACCTGATTTTTGCTATTGGGCTCTATTGAATAATGAATGTTTTGAATTTTCTCCAAAAGTAAAGTAGTTGCAAACTCATGCTTTTAGAGACTTGTTTGGGCTCATGAGAGGAGTAGAAAAACATCAAAAATTTCAGTCCTGCATGATTCTACCAAGAAATGTGTGTTCATTCAAACCGCTGGTTTTTGATAGTTTGGGCCCTATTGAATAATGAATGTTTTGAATTTTCTCCAAAAGTAAAGTAGTTGCAAACTCATCCTTTTAGAAACTTGTTTGAGCTGTTGAGAGGAGTAAAAAACCATCAAAAATTTCAATCCTGCATGATTCTACCAAGAAATGTGATTCTTCATTCAAAACGCTGGTTTTTGCTATTGGGCTCTATTGAATAATGAATGTTTTGAATTTTCTCCAAAAGTAAAGTAGTTGCAAACTCATGCTTTTAGAGACTTGTTTGGGCTCATGAGAGGAGTAGAAAAACATCAAAAATTTCAGTCCTGCATGATTCTACCAAGAAATGTGTGTTCATTGAAACCGCTGGTTTTTGATAGTTTGGGCCCTATTGAATAATGAATGTTTTGAATTTTCTCCAAAAGTAAAGTAGTTGCAAACTCATCCTTTTAGAAACTTGTTTGGGCTGTTGAGAGGAGTAAAAAACCATCAAAAATTTCAATCCTGCATGATTTTACCAAGAAATGTGATTCTTCATTCAAAACCTGATTTTTGCTATTGGGCTCTATTGAATAGTGAATGTTTTGAATTTTCTCCAAAAGTAAAGTACTTGCAAACTCATGCTTTTAGAGACTTGTTTGGGCTCATGAGAGGAGTAGAAAAACATCAAAAATTTCAGTCCTGCATGATTCTACCAAGAAATGTGTGTTCATTGAAACCACTGGTTTTTGATAGTTTGGGCCCTATTGAATAATGAATGTTTTGAATTTTCTCCAAAAGTAAAGTAGTTGCAAACTCATCCTTTTAGAAACTTGTTTGGGCTGTCGAGAGGAGTAAAAAACCATCAAAAATTTCAATCCTGCATGATTTTACCAAGAAATGTGATTCTTCATTCAAAACCTGATTTTTGCTATTGGGCTCTATTGAATAGTGAATGTTTTGAATTTTCTCCAAAAGTAAAGTAGTTGCAAACTCATGCTTTTAGAGACTTGTTTGGGCTCATGAGAGGAGTAGAAAAACATCAAAAATTTCAGTCCTGCATGATTCTACCAAGAAATGTGTGTTCATTCAAACCGCTGGTTTTTGATAGTTTGGGCCCTATTGAATAATGGATGTTTTGAATTTTCTCCAAAAGTAAAGTAGTTGCAAACTCATCCTTTTAGAAACTAGTTTGGGCTGTTGAGAGGGGTAAAAAACCATCAAAAATTTCAATCCTGCATGATTTTACCAAGAAATGTGATTCTTCATTCAAAACCTGATTTTTGCTATTGGGCTCTATTGAATAATGAATGTTTTGAATTTTCTCCAAAAGTAAAGTAGTTGCAAACTCATGCTTTTAGAGACTTGTTTGGGCTCATGAGAGGAGTAGAAAAACATCAAAAATTTCAGTCCTGCATGATTCTACCAAGAAATGTGTGTTCATTGAAACCGCTGGTTTTTGATAGTTTGGGCCCTATTGAATAATGAATGTTTTGAATTTTCTCCAAAAGTAAAGTAGTTGCAAACTCATCCTTTTAGAAACTTGTTTGGGCTGTTGAGAGGAGTAAAAAACCATCAAAAATTTCAATCCTGCATGATTTTACCAAGAAATGTGATTCTTCATTCAAAACCTGATTTTTGCTATTGGGCTCTATTGAATAGTGAATGTTTTGAATTTTCTCCAAAAGTAAAGTAGTTGCAAACTCATGCTTTTAGAGACTTGTTTGGGCTCATGAGAGGAGTAGAAAAACATCAAAAATTTCAGTCCTGCATGATTCTACCAAGAAATGTGTGTTCATTCAAACCGCTGGTTTTTGATAGTTTGGGCCCTATTGAATAATGAATGTTTTGAATTTTCTCCAAAAGTAAAGTAGTTGCAAACTCATCCTTTTAGAAACTTGTTTGGGCTGTTGAGAGGAGTAAAAAACCATCAAAAATTTCAATCCTGCATGATTCTACCAAGAAATGTGATTCTTCATTCAAAACGCTGGTTTTTACTATTGGGCTCTATTGAATAATGAATGTTTTGAATTTTCTCCAAAAGTAAAGTAGTTGCAAACTCATGCTTTTAGAGACTTGTTTGGGCTCATGAGAGGAGTAGAAAAACATCAAAAATTTCAGTCCTGCATGATTCTACCAAGAAATGTGTGTTCATTGAAACCGCTGGTTTTTGATAGTTTGGGCCCTATTGAATAATGAATGTTTTGAATTTTCTCCAAAAGTAAAGTAGTTGCAAACTCATCCTTTTAGAAACTTGTTTGGGCTGTTGAGAGGAGTAAAAAACCATCAAAAATTTCAATCCTGCATGATTTTACCAAGAAATGTGATTCTTCATTCAAAACCTGATTTTTGCTATTGGGCTCTATTGAATAGTGAATGTTTTGAATTTTCTCCAAAAGTAAAGTACTTGCAAACTCATGCTTTTAGAGACTTGTTTGGGCTCATGAGAGGAGTAGAAAAACATCAAAAATTTCAGTCCTGCATGATTCTACCAAGAAATGTGTGTTCATTGAAACCACTGGTTTTTGATAGTTTGGGCCCTTTTGAATAATGAATGTTTTGAATTTTCTCCAAAAGTAAAGTAGTTGCAAACTCATCCTTTTAGAAACTTGTTTGGGCTGTCGAGAGGAGTAAAAAACCATCAAAAATTTCAATCCTGCATGATTTTACCAAGAAATGTGATTCTTCATTCAAAACCTGATTTTTGCTATTGGGCTCTATTGAATAGTGAATGTTTTGAATTTTCTCCAAAAGTAAAGTAGTTGCAAACTCATGCTTTTAGACACTTGTTTGGGCTCATGAGAGGAGTAGAAAAACATCAAAAATTTCAGTCCTGCATGATTCTACCAAGAAATGTGTGTTCATTGAAACCGCTGGTTTTTGATAGTTTGGGCCCTATTGAATAATGAATGTTTTGAATTTTCTCCAAAAGTAAAGTAGTTGCAAACTCATCCTTTTAGAAACTTGTTTGGGCTGTTGAGAGGAGTAAAAAACCATCAAAAATTTCAATCCTGCATGATTCTACCAAGAAATGTGATTCTTCATTCAAAACGCTGGTTTTTGCTATTGGGCTCTATTGAATAATGAATGTTTTGAATTTTCTCCAAAAGTAAAGTAGTTGCAAACTCATGCTTTTAGAGACTTGTTTGGGCTCATGAGAGAAGTAGAAAAACATCAAAAATTTCAGTCCTGCATGATTCTACCAAGAAATGTGTGTTCATTGAAACCGCTGGTTTTTGATAGTTTGGGCCCTATTGAATAATGAATGTTTTGAATTTTCTCCAAAAGTAAAGTAGTTGCAAACTCATCCTTTTAGAAACTAGTTTGGGCTGTTGAGAGGAGTAAAAAACCATCAAAAATTTCAATCCTGCATGATTTTACCAAGAAATGTGATTCTTCATTCAAAACCTGATTTTTGCTATTGGGCTCTATTGAATAGTGAATGTTTTGAATTTTCTCCAAAAGTAAAGTAGTTGCAAACTCATGCTTTTAGAGACTTGTTTGGGCTCATGAGAGGAGTAGAAAAACATCAAAAATTTCAGTCCTGCATGATTCTACCAAGAAATGTGTGCTCATTCAAACCGCTGGTTTTTGATAGTTTGGGCCCTATTGAATAATGAATGTTTTGAATTTTCTCCAAAAGTAAAGTAGTTGCAAACTCATCCTTTTAGAAACTTGTTTGGGCTTTTGAGAGGAGTAAAAAACCATCAAAAATTTCAATCCTGCATGATTCTACCAAGAAATGTGATTCTTCATTCAAAACGCTGGTTTTTGCTATTGGGCTCTATTGAATAATGAATGTTTTGAATTTTCTCCAAAAGTAAAGTAGTTGCAAACTCATGCTTTTAGAGACTTGTTTGGGCTCATGAGAGGAGTAGAAAAACATCAAAAATTTCAGTCCTGCATGATTCTACCAAGAAATGTGTGTTCATTGAAACCGCTGGTTTTTGATAGTTTGGGCCCTATTGAATAATGAATGTTTTGAATTTTCTCCAAAAGTAAAGTAGTTGCAAACTCATCCTTTTAGAAACTTGTTTGGGCTGTTGAGAGGAGTAAAAAACCATCAAAAATTTCAATCCTGCATGATTTTACCAAGAAATGTGATTCTTCATTCAAAACCTGATTTTTGCTATTGGGCTCTATTGAATAGTGAATGTTTTGAATTTTCTCCAAAAGTAAAGTACTTGCAAACTCATGCTTTTAGAGACTTGTTTGGGCTCATGAGAGGAGTAGAAAAACATCAAAAATTTCAGTCCTGCATGATTCTACCAAGAAATGTGTGTTCATTGAAACCACTGGTTTTTGATAGTTTGGGCCCTATTGAATAATGAATGTTTTGAATTTTCTCCAAAAGTAAAGTAGTTGCAAACTCATCCTTTTAGAAACTTGTTTGGGCTGTCGAGAGGAGTAAAAAACCATCAAAAATTTCAATCCTGCATGATTTTACCAAGAAATGTGATTCTTCATTCAAAACCTGATTTTTGCTATTGGGCTCTATTGAATAGTGAATGTTTTGAATTTTCTCCAAAAGTAAAGTAGTTGCAAACTCATGCTTTTAGAGACTTGTTTGGGCTCATGAGAGGAGTAGAAAAACATCAAAAATTTCAGTCCTGCATGATTCTACCAAGAAATGTGTGTTCATTCAAACCGCTGGTTTTTGATAGTTTGGGCCCTATTGAATAATGGATGTTTTGAATTTTCTCCAAAAGTAAAGTAGTTGCAAACTCATCCTTTTAGAAACTAGTTTGGGCTGTTGAGAGGGGTAAAAAACCATCAAAAATTTCAATCCTGCATGATTTTACCAAGAAATGTGATTCTTCATTCAAAACCTGATTTTTGCTATTGGGCTCTATTGAATAATGAATGTTTTGAATTTTCTCCAAAAGTAAAGTAGTTGCAAACTCATGCTTTTAGAGACTTGTTTGGGCTCATGAGAGGAGTAGAAAAACATCAAAAATTTCAGTCCTGCATGATTCTACCAAGAAATGTGTGTTCATTGAAACCGCTGGTTTTTGATAGTTTGGGCCCTATTGAATAATGAATGTTTTGAATTTTCTCCAAAAGTAAAGTAGTTGCAAACTCATCCTTTTAGAAACTTGTTTGGGCTGTTGAGAGGAGTAAAAAACCATCAAAAATTTCAATCCTGCATGATTTTACCAAGAAATGTGATTCTTCATTCAAAACCTGATTTTTGCTATTGGGCTCTATTGAATAGTGAATGTTTTGAATTTTCTCCAAAAGTAAAGTAGTTGCAAACTCATGCTTTTAGAGACTTGTTTGGGCTCATGAGAGGAGTAGAAAAACATCAAAAATTTCAGTCCTGCATGATTCTACCAAGAAATGTGTGTTCATTCAAACCGCTGGTTTTTGATAGTTTGGGCCCTATTGAATAATGAATGTTTTGAATTTTCTCCAAAAGTAAAGTAGTTGCAAACTCATCCTTTTAGAAACTTGTTTGGGCTGTTGAGAGGAGTAAAAAACCATCAAAAATTTCAATCCTGCATGATTCTACCAAGAAATGTGATTCTTCATTCAAAACGCTGGTTTTTACTATTGGGCTCTATTGAATAATGAATGTTTTGAATTTTCTCCAAAAGTAAAGTAGTTGCAAACTCATGCTTTTAGAGACTTGTTTGGGCTCATGAGAGGAGTAGAAAAACATCAAAAATTTCAGTCCTGCATGATTCTACCAAGAAATGTGTGTTCATTGAAACCGCTGGTTTTTGATAGTTTGGGCCCTATTGAATAATGAATGTTTTGAATTTTCTCCAAAAGTAAAGTAGTTGCAAACTCATCCTTTTAGAAACTTGTTTGGGCTGTTGAGAGGAGTAAAAAACCATCAAAAATTTCAATCCTGCATGATTTTACCAAGAAATGTGATTCTTCATTCAAAACCTGATTTTTGCTATTGGGCTCTATTGAATAGTGAATGTTTTGAATTTTCTCCAAAAGTAAAGTACTTGCAAACTCATGCTTTTAGAGACTTGTTTGGGCTCATGAGAGGAGTAGAAAAACATCAAAAATTTCAGTCCTGCATGATTCTACCAAGAAATGTGTGTTCATTGAAACCACTGGTTTTTGATAGTTTGGGCCCTTTTGAATAATGAATGTTTTGAATTTTCTCCAAAAGTAAAGTAGTTGCAAACTCATCCTTTTAGAAACTTGTTTGGGCTGTCGAGAGGAGTAAAAAACCATCAAAAATTTCAATCCTGCATGATTTTACCAAGAAATGTGATTCTTCATTCAAAACCTGATTTTTGCTATTGGGCTCTATTGAATAGTGAATGTTTTGAATTTTCTCCAAAAGTAAAGTAGTTGCAAACTCATGCTTTTAGACACTTGTTTGGGCTCATGAGAGGAGTAGAAAAACATCAAAAATTTCAGTCCTGCATGATTCTACCAAGAAATGTGTGTTCATTGAAACCGCTGGTTTTTGATAGTTTGGGCCCTATTGAATAATGAATGTTTTGAATTTTCTCCAAAAGTAAAGTAGTTGCAAACTCATCCTTTTAGAAACTTGTTTGGGCTGTTGAGAGGAGTAAAAAACCATCAAAAATTTCAATCCTGCATGATTCTACCAAGAAATGTGATTCTTCATTCAAAACGCTGGTTTTTGCTATTGGGCTCTATTGAATAATGAATGTTTTGAATTTTCTCCAAAAGTAAAGTAGTTGCAAACTCATGCTTTTAGAGACTTGTTTGGGCTCATGAGAGAAGTAGAAAAACATCAAAAATTTCAGTCCTGCATGATTCTACCAAGAAATGTGTGTTCATTGAAACCGCTGGTTTTTGATAGTTTGGGCCCTATTGAATAATGAATGTTTTGAATTTTCTCCAAAAGTAAAGTAGTTGCAAACTCATCCTTTTAGAAACTAGTTTGGGCTGTTGAGAGGAGTAAAAAACCATCAAAAATTTCAATCCTGCATGATTTTACCAAGAAATGTGATTCTTCATTCAAAACCTGATTTTTGCTATTGGGCTCTATTGAATAGTGAATGTTTTGAATTTTCTCCAAAAGTAAAGTAGTTGCAAACTCATGCTTTTAGAGACTTGTTTGGGCTCATGAGAGGAGTAGAAAAACATCAAAAATTTCAGTCCTGCATGATTCTACCAAGAAATGTGTGCTCATTCAAACCGCTGGTTTTTGATAGTTTGGGCCCTATTGAATAATGAATGTTTTGAATTTTCTCCAAAAGTAAAGTAGTTGCAAACTCATCCTTTTAGAAACTTGTTTGGGCTTTTGAGAGGAGTAAAAAACCATCAAAAATTTCAATCCTGCATGATTCTACCAAAAAATGTGATTCTTCATTCAAAACGCTGGTTTTTGCTATTGGGCTCTATTGAATAATGAATGTTTTGAATTTTCTCCAAAAGTAAAGTAGTTGCAAACTCATGCTTTTAGAGACTTGTTTGGGCTCATGAGAGGAGTAGAAAAACATCAAAAATTTCAGTCCTGCATGATTCTACCAAGAAATGTGTGTTCATTGAAACCGCTGGTTTTTGATAGTTTGGGCCCTATTGAATAATGAATGTTTTGAATTTTCTCCAAAAGTAAAGTAGTTGCAAACTCATCCTTTTAGAAACTTGTTTGGGCTGTTGAGAGGAGTAAAAAACCATCAAAAATTTCAATCCTGCATGATTTTACCAAGAAATGTGATTCTTCATTCAAAACCTGATTTTTGCTATTGGGCTCTATTGAATAGTGAATGTTTTGAATTTTCTCCAAAAGTAAAGTACTTGCAAACTCATGCTTTTAGAGACTTGTTTGGGCTCATGAGAGGAGTAGAAAAACATCAAAAATTTCAGTCCTGCATGATTCTACCAAGAAATGTGTGTTCATTGAAACCACTGGTTTTTGATAGTTTGGGCCCTATTGAATAATGAATGTTTTGAATTTTCTCCAAAAGTAAAGTAGTTGCAAACTCATCCTTTTAGAAACTTGTTTGGGCTGTCGAGAGGAGTAAAAAACCATCAAAAATTTCAATCCTGCATGATTTTACCAAGAAATGTGATTCTTCATTCAAAACCTGATTTTTGCTATTGGGCTCTATTGAATAGTGAATGTTTTGAATTTTCTCCAAAAGTAAAGTAGTTGCAAACTCATGCTTTTAGAGACTTGTTTGGGCTCATGAGAGGAGTAGAAAAACATCAAAAATTTCAGTCCTGCATGATTCTACCAAGAAATGTGTGTTCATTCAAACCGCTGGTTTTTGATAGTTTGGGCCCTATTGAATAATGAATGTTTTGAATTTTCTCCAAATGTAAAGTAGTTGCAAACTCATCCTTTTAGAAACTTGTTTGGGCTGTTGAGAGGAGTAAAAAACCATCAAAAATTTCAATCCTGCATGATTCTACCAAGAAATGTGATTCTTCATTCAAAACGCTGGTTTTTGCTATTGGGCTCTATTGAATAATGAATGTTTTGAATTTTCTCCAAAAGTAAAGTAGTTGCAAACTCATGCTTTTAGAGACTTGTTTGGGCTCATGAGAGGAGTAGAAAAACATCAAAAATTTCAGTCCTGCATGATTCTACCAAGAAATGTGTGTTCATTGAAACCGCTGGTTTTTGATAGTTTGGGCCCTATTGAATAATGAATGTTTTGAATTTTCTCCAAAAGTAAAGTAGTTGCAAACTCATCCTTTTAGAAACTAGTTTGGGCTGTTGAGAGGAGTAAAAAACCATCAAAAATTTCAATCCTGCATGATTTTACCAAGAAATGTGATTCTTCATTCAAAACCTGATTTTTGCTATTGGGCTCTATTGAATAGTGAATGTTTTGAATTTTCTCCAAAAGTAAAGTAGTTGCAAACTCATGCTTTTAGAGACTTGTTTGGGCTCATGAGAGGAGTAGAAAAACATCAAAAATTTCAGTCCTGCATGATTCTACCAAGAAATGTGTGCTCATTCAAACCGCTGGTTTTTGATAGTTTGGGCCCTATTGAATAATGAATGTTTTGAATTTTCTCCAAAAGTAAAGTAGTTGCAAACTCATCCTTTTAGAAACTTGTTTGGGCTTTTGAGAGGAGTAAAAAACCATCAAAAATTTCAATCCTGCATGATTCTACCAAAAAATGTGATTCTTCATTCAAAACGCTGGTTTTTGCTATTGGGCTCTATTGAATAATGAATGTTTTGAATTTTCTCCAAAAGTAAAGTAGTTGCAAACTCATGCTTTTAGAGACTTGTTTGGGCTCATGAGAGGAGTAGAAAAACATCAAAAATTTCAGTCCTGCATGATTCTACCAAGAAATGTGTGTTCATTCAAACCGCTGGTTTTTGATAGTTTGGGCCCTATTGAATAATGAATGTTTTGAATTTTCTCCAAAAGTAAAGTAGTTGCAAACTCATCCTTTTAGAAACTTGTTTGGGCTGTTGAGAGGAGTAAAAAACCATCAAAAATTTCAATCCTGCATGATTCTACCAAGAAATGTGATTCTTCATTGAAAACCTGATTTTTGCTATTGGGCTCTATTGAATAATGAATGTTTTGAATTTTCTCCAAAAGTAAAGTAGTTGCAAACTCATGCTTTTAGAGACTTGTTTGGGCTCATGAGAGGAGTAGAAAAACATCAAAAATTTCAGTCCTGCATGATTCTACCAAGAAATGTGTGTTCATTGAAACCGCTGGTTTTTGATAGTTTGGGCCCTATTGAATAATAAATGTTTTGAATTTTCTCCAAAAGTAAAGTAGTTGCAAACTCATCCTTTTAGAAACTTGTTTGGGCTGTTGAGAGGAGTAAAAAACCATCAAAAATTTCAATCCTGCATGATTCTACCAAGAAATGTGATTCTTCATTGAAAACCTGATTTTTGCTATTGGGCTCTATTGAATAATGAATGTTTTGAATTTTCTCCAAAAGTAAAGTAGTTGCAAACTCATGCTTTTAGAGACTTGTTTGGGCTCATGAGAGGAGTAGAAAAACATCAAAAATTTCAGTCCTGCATGATTCTACCAAGAAATGTATGTTCATTCAAACCGCTGGTTTTTGATAGTTTGGGCCCTATTGAATAATGAATGTTTTGAATTTTCTCCAAAAGTAAAGTAGTTGCAAACTCATCCTTTTAGAAACTTGTTTGGGCTGTTGAGAGGAGTAAAAAACCATCAAAAATTTCAATCCTGCATGATTTTAACAAGAAATGTGATTCTTCATTCAAAACCTGATTTTTGCTATTGGGCTCTATTGAATAGTGAATGTTTTGAATTTTCTCCAAAAGAAAAGTAGTTGCAAAGTCATGCTTTTAGAGACTTGTTTGGGCTCATGAGAGGAGTAGAAAAACATCAAAAATTTCAGTCCTGCATGATTCTACCAAGAAATGTGTGTTCATTCAAACCTCTGGTTTTTGATAGTTTGGGCCCTATTGAATAATGAATGTTTTGAATTTTCTCCAAAAGTAAAGTAGTTGCAAACTCATCCTTTTAGAAACTTGTTTGGGCTTTTGAGAGGAGTAAAAAACCATCAAAAATTTCAATCCTGCATGATTCTACCAAGAAATGTGATTCTTCATTCAAAACGCTGGTTTTTGCTATTGGGCTCTATTGAATAATGAATGTTTTGAATTTTCTCCAAAAGTAAAGTAGTTGCAAACTCATCCTTTTAGAGACTTGTTTGGGCTCATGAGAGGAGTAGAAAAATATAAAAAATTTCAGTCCTGCACGATTCTACCAAGAAATGTGTGTTCATTCAAACCGCTGGTTTTTGATAGTTTGGGCCCTATTGAATAATGAATGTTTTGAATTTTCTCCAAAAGTAAAGTAGTTGCAAACTCATCCTTTTAGAAACTTGTTTGGGCTGTTGAGAGGAGTAAAAAACCATCAAAAATTTCAATCCTGCATGATTCTACCAAGAAATGTGATTCTTCATTGAAAACCTGATTTTTGCTATTGGGCTCTATTGAATAATGAATGTTTTGAATTTTCTCCAAAAGTAAAGTAGTTGCAAACTCATGCTTTTAGAGACTTGTTTGGGCTCATGAGAGGAGTAAAAAAACATCAAAAATTTCAGTCCTGCATGATTCTACAAAGAAATGTGTGTTCATTGAAACCGCTGGTTTTTGATAGTTTGGGCCCTATTGAATAATAAATGTTTTGAATTTTCTCCAAAAGTAAAGTAGTTGCAAACTCATCCTTTTAGAAACTTGTTTGGGCTGTTGAGAGCAGTAAAAAACCATCAAAAATTTCAATCCTGCATGATTTTACCAAGAAATGTGATTCTTCATTCAAAACCTGATTTTTGCTATTGGGCTCTATTGAATAGTGAATGTTTTGAATTTTCTCCAAAAGTAAAGTAGTTGCAAACTCATGCTTTTAGACACTTGTTTGGGCTCATGAGAGGAGTAGAAAAACATCAAAAATTTTAGTCCTGCATGATTCTACCAAGAAATGTGTGTTCATTCAAACCGCTGGTTTTTGATAGTTTGGGCCCTATTGAATAATGAATGTTTTGAATTTTCTCCAAAAGTAAAGTAGTTGCAAACTCATCCTTTTAGAAACTTGTTTGGGCTGTTGAGAGGAGTAAAAAACCATCAAAAATTTCAATCCTGCATGATTCTACCAAGAAATGTGATTCTTCATTGAAAACCTGATTTTTGCTATTGGGCTCTATTGAATAATGAATGTTTTGAATTTTCTCCAAAAGTAAAGTAGTTGCAAACTCATGCTTTTAGAGACTTGTTTGGGCTCATGAGAGGAGTAGAAAAACATCAAAAATTTCAGTCCTGCATGATTCTACCAAGAAATGTGTGTTCATTGAAACCGCTGGTTTTTGATAGTTTGGGCCCTATTGAAAAATAAATGTTTTGAATTTTCTCCAAAAGTAAAGTAGTTGCAAACTCATCCTTTTAGAAACTTGTTTGGGCTGTTGAGAGGAGTAAAAAACCATCAAAAATTTCAATCCTGCATGATTTTACCAAGAAATGTGATTCTTCATTCAAAACCTGATTTTTGCTATTGGGCTCTATTGAATAGTGAATGTTTTGAATTTTCTCCAAAAGTAAAGTAGTTGCAAACTCATGCTTTTAGAGACTTGTTTGGGCTCATGAGAGGAGTAGAAAAACATCAAAAATTTCAGTCCTGCATGATTCTACCAAGAAATGTGTGTTCATTGAAACCGCTGGTTTTTGATAGTTTGGGCCCTATTGAATAATGAATGTTTTGAATTTTCTCCAAAAGTAAAGTAGTTGCAAACTCATCCTTTTAGAAACTTGTTTGGGCTGTTGAGAGGAGTAAAAAACCATCAAAAATTTCAATCCTGCATGATTTTACCAAGAAATGTGATTCTTCATTCAAAACCTGATTTTTGCTATTGGGCTCTATTGAATAGTGAATGTTTTGAATTTTCTCCAAAAGTAAAGTAGTTGCAAACTCATGCTTTTAGAGACTTGTTTGGGCTCATGAGAGGAGTAGAAAAACATCAAAAATTTCAGTCCTGCATGATTCTACCAAGAAATGTGTGTTCATTGAAACCGCTGGTTTTTGATAGTTTGGGCCCTATTGAATAATGAATGTTTTGAATTTTCTCCAAAAGTAAAGTAGTTGCAAACTCATCCTTTTAGAAACTTGTTTGGGCTGTTGAGAGGAGTAAAAAACCATCAAAAATTTCAATCCTGCATGATTTTACCAAGAAATGTGATTCTTCATTCAAAACCTGATTTTTGCTATTGGGCTCTATTGAATAATGAATGTTTTGAATTTTCTCCAAAAGTAAAGTAGTTGCAAACTCATGCTTTTAGAGACTTGTTTGGGCTCATGAGACGAGTAGAAAAACATCAAAAATTTCAGTCCTGCATGATTCTACCAAGAAATGTGTGTTCATTCAAACCGCTGGTTTTTGATAGTTTGGGCCCTATTGAATAATGAATGTTTTGAATTTTCTCCAAAAGTAAAGTAGTTGCAAACTCATCCTTTTAGAAACTTGTTTGGGCTGTTGAGAGGAGTAAAAAACCATCAAAAATTTCAATCCTGCATGATTCTACCAAGAAATGTGATTCTTCATTGAAAACCTGATTTTTGCTATTGGGCTCTATTGAATAATGAATGTTTTGAATTTTCTCCAAAAGTAAAGTAGTTGCAAACTCATGCTTTTAGAGACTTGTTTGGGCTCATGAGAGGAGTAGAAAAACATCAAAAATTTCAGTTCTGCATGATTCTACCAAGAAATGTGTGTTCATTGAAACCGCTGGTTTTTGATAGTTTGGGCCCTATTGAAAAATAAATGTTTTGAATTTTCTCCAAAAGTAAAGTAGTTGCAAACTCATCCTTTTAGAAACTTGTTTGGGCTGTTGAGAGGAGTAAAAAACCATCAAAAATTTCAATCCTGCATGATTTTACCAAGAAATGTGATTCTTCATTCAAAACCTGATTTTTGCTATTGGGCTCTATTGAATAGTGAATGTTTTGAATTTTCTCCAAAAGTAAAGTACTTGCAAACTCATGCTTTTAGAGACTTGTTTGGGCTCATGAGAGGAGTAGAAAAACATCAAAAATTTCAGTCCTGCATGATTCTACCAAGAAATGTGTGTTCATTCAAACCGCTGGTTTTTGATAGTTTGGGCCCTATTGAATAATGAATGTTTTGAATTTTCTCCAAAAGTAAAGTAGTTGCAAACTCATCCTTTTAGAAACTTGTTTGGGCTGTTGAGAGGAGTAAAAAACCATCAAAAATTTCAATCCTGCATGATTTTACCAAGAAATGTGATTCTTCATTCAAAACCTGATTTTTGCTATTGGGCTCTATTGAATAATGAATGTTTTGAATTTTCTACAAAAGTAAAGTAGTTGCAAACTCATGCTTTTAGAGACTTGTTTGGGCTCATGAGAGGAGTAGAAAAACATCAAAAATTTCAGTCCTGCATGATTCTACCAAGAAATGTATGTTCATTCAAACCGCTGGTTTTTGATAGTTTGGGCCCTATTGAATAATGAATGTTTTGAATTTTCTCCAAAAGTAAAGTAGTTGCAAACTCATGCTTTTAGAGACTTGTTTGGGCTCATGAGAGGAGTAGAAAAACATCAAAAATTTCAGTCCTGCATGATTCTACCAAGAAATGTATGTTCATTCAAACCGCTGGTTTTTGATAGTTTGGGCACTATTGAATAATGAATGTTTTGAATTTTCTCCAAAAGTAAAGTAGTTGCAAACTCATCCTTTTAGAAACTTGTTTGGGCTGTTGAGAGGAGGCAAAAACCATCAAAAATTTCAATCCTGCATGATTTTACCAAGAAATGTGATTCTTCATTCAAAACCTGATTTTTGCTATTGGGCTCTATTGAATAGTGAATGTTTTGAATTTTCTCCAAAAGAAAAGTAGTTGCAAACTCATGCTTTTAGAGACTTGTTTGGGCTCATGAGAGGAGTAGAAAAACATCAAAAATTTCAGTCCTGCATGATTCTACCAAGAAATGTGTGTTCATTCAAACCTCTGGTTTTTGATAGCCTTTGGTTTTGATGGTTTTTGGGCCCTATTGAATAATGAATGTTTTGAATTTTCTCCAAAAGTAAAGTAGTTGCAAACTCATCCTTTTAGAAACTTGTTTGGGCTTTTGAGAGGAGTAAAAAACCATCAAAAATTTCAATCCTGCATGATTCTACCAAGAAATGTGATTCTTCATTCAAAACGCTGGTTTTTGCTATTGGGCTCTATTGAATAATGAATGTTTTGAATTTTCTCCAAAAGTAAAGTAGTTGCAAACTCATCCGTTTAGAGACTTGTTTGGGCTCATGAGAGGAGTAGAAAAACATCAAAAATTTCAGTCCTGCACGATTCTACCAAGAAATGTGTGTTCATTCAAACCGCTGGTTTTTGATATTTTGGGCCCTATTGAATAATGAATGTTTTGAATTTTCTCCAAAAGTAAAGTAGTTGCAAACTCGTCCTTTTAGAAACTTGTTTGGGCTGTTGAGAGGAGTAAAAAACCATCAAAAATTTCAATCCTGCATGATTCTACCAAGAAATGTGATTCTTCATTGAAAAACTGATTTTTGCTATTGGGCTCTATAGAATAATGAATGTTTTGAATTTTCTCCAAAAGTAAAGTAGTTGCAAACTCATGCTTTTAGAGACTTGTTTGGGCTCATGAGAGGAGTAGAAAAACATCAAAAATTTCAGTCCTGCATGATTCTACCAAGAAATGTGTGTTCATTGAAACCGCTGGTTTTTGATAGTTTGGGCCCTATTGAATAATGAATGTTTTGAATTTTCTCCAAAAGTAAAGTAGTTGCAAACTCATCCTTTTAGAAACTTGTTTGGGCTGTTGAGAGGAGTAAAAAACCATCAAAAATTTCAATCCTGCATGATTTTACCAAGAAATGTGATTCTTCATTCAAAACGCTGGTTTTTGCTATTGGGCTCTATTGAATAATGAATGTTTTGAATTTTCTCCAAAAGTAAAGTAGTTGCAAACTCATCCTTTTAGAAACTTGTTTGGGCTGTTGAGAGGAGTAAAAAACCATCAAAAATTTCAATCCTGCATGATTCTACCAAGAAATGTGATTCTTCATTCAAAACGCTGGTTTTTGCTATTGGGCTCTATTGAATAATGAATGTTTTGAATTTTCTCCAAAAGTAAAGTAGTTGCAAACTCATGCTTTTATAGACTTGTTTGGGCTCATGAGAGGAGTAGAAAAACATCAAAAATTTCAGTCCTGCATGATTCTACCAAGAAATGTGTGTTCATTGAAACCGCTGGTTTTTGATAGTTTGGACCCTATTGAATAATGAATGTTTTGAATTTTCTCCAAAAGTAAAGTAGTTGCAAACTCATCCTTTTAGAAACTTGTTTGGGCTGTTGAGAGGAGTAAAAAACCATCAAAAATTTCAATCCTGCATGATTCTACCAAGAAATGTGATTCTTCATTCAAAATGCTGGTTTTTGCTATTGGGCTCTATAGAATAATGAATGTTTTGAATTTTCTCCAAAAGTAAAGTAGTTGCAAACTCATGCTTTTAGAGACTTGTTTGGGCTCATGAGAGGAGTAGAAAAACATCAAAAATTTCAGTCCTGCATGATTCTACCAAGAAATGTGTGTTCATTGAAACCGCTGGTGTTTGATAGTTTGGGCACTATTGAATAATGAATGTTTTGAATTTTCTCCAAAAGTAAAGTAGTTGCAAACTCATCCTTTTAGAATCTTGTTTGGGATGTTGAGAGGAGTAAAAAACCATCAAAAATTTCAATCCTGCATGATTTTACCAAGAAATGTGATTCTTCATTCAAAACCTGATTTTTGCTATTGGGCTCTATTGAATAATGAATGTTTTGAATTTTCTCCAAAAGTAAAGTAGTTGCAAACTCATCCTTTTAGAAACTTGTTTGGGCTGTTGAGAGGAGTAAAAAACCATCAAAAATTTCAATCCTGCATGATTCTACCAAGAAATGTGATTCTTCATTCAAAACGCTGGTTTTTGCTATTGGGCTCTATTAAATAATGAATGTTTTGAATTTTCTCCAAAAGTAAAGTAGTTGCAAACTCATGCTTTTATAGACTTGTTTGGGCTCATGAGAGGAGTAGAAAAACATCAAAAATTTCAGTCCTGCATGATTCTACCAAGAAATGTGTGTTCATTGAAACCGCTGGTTTTTGATAGTTTGGACCCTATTGAATAATGAATGTTTTGAATTTTCTCCAAAAGTAAAGTAGTTGCAAACTCATCCTTTTAGAAACTTGTTTGGGCTGTTGAGAGGAGTAAAAAACCATCAAAAATTTCAATCCTGCATGATTCTACCAAGAAATGTGATTCTTCATTCAAAATGCTGGTTTTTGCTATTGGGCTCTATAGAATAATGAATGTTTTGAATTTTCTCCAAAAGTAAAGTAGTTGCAAACTCATGCTTTTAGAGACTTGTTTGGGCTCATGAGAGGAGTAGAAAAACATCAAAAATTTCAGTCCTGCATGATTCTACCAAGAAATGTGTGTTCATTGAAACCGCTGGTGTTTGATAGTTTGGGCCCTATTGAATAATGAATGTTTTGAATTTTCTCCAAAAGTAAAGTAGTTGCAAACTCATCCTTTTAGAATCTTGTTTGGGATGTTGAGAGGAGTAAAAAACCATCAAAAATTTCAATCCTGCATGATTTTACCAAGAAATGTGATTCTTCATTCAAAACCTGATTTTTGCTATTGGGCTCTATTGAATAATGAATGTTTTGAATTTTCTCCAAAAGTAAAGTAGTTGCAAACTCATCCTTTTAGAAACTTGTTTGGGCTGTTGAGAGGAGTAAAAAACCATCAAAAATTTCAATCCTGCATGATTCTACCAAGAAATGTGATTCTTCATTCAAAACGCTGGTTTTTGCTATTGGGCTCTATTGAATAATGAATGTTTTGAATTTTCTCCAAAAGTAAAGTAGTTGCAAACTCATGCTTTTAGAGACTTGTTTGGGCTCATGAGAGGAGTAGAAAAACATCAAAAATTTCAGTCCTGCATGATTCTACCAAGAAATGTGTGTTCATTGAAACCGCTGGTTTTTGATAGTTTGGGCCCTATTGAATAATGAATGTTTTGAATTTTCTCCAAAAGTAAAGTAGTTGCAAACTCATCCTTTTAGAAACTTGTTTGGGCTGTTGAGAGGAGTAAAAAACCATCAAAAATTTCAATCCTGCATGATTTTACCAAGAAATGTGATTCTTCATTCAAAACCTGATTTTTGCTATTGGGCTCTATTGAATAGTGAATGTTTTGAATTTTCTCCAAAAGTAAAGTAGTTGCAAACTCATGCTTTTAGAGACTTGTTTGGGCTCATGAGAGGAGTAGAAAAACATCAAAAATTTCAGTCCTGCATGATTCTACCAAGAAATGTGTGTTCATTCAAACCGCTGGTTTTTGATAGTTTGGGCCCTATTGAATAATGAATGTTTTGAATTTTCTCCAAAAGTAAAGTAGTTGCAAACTCATCCTTTTAGAAACTTGTTTGGGCTGTTGAGAGGAGTAAAAAACCATCAAAAATTTCAATCCTGCATGATTCTACCAAGAAATGTGATTCTTCATTCAAAAGGCTGGTTTTTGCTATTGCGCTCTATTGAATAATGAATGTTTTGAATTTTCTCCAAAAGTAAAGTAGTTGCAAACTCATGCTTTTAGAGACTTGTTTGGGCTCATGAGAGGAGTAGAAAAACATCAAAAATTTCAGTCCTGCATGATTCTACCAAGAAATGTGTGTTCATTGAAACCGCTGGTTTTTGATAGTTTGGGCCCTATTGAATAATGAATGTTTTGAATTTTCTCCAAAAGTAAAGTAGTTGCAAACTCATCCTTTTAGAAACTTGTTTGGGCTGTTGAGAGGAGTAAAAAACCATCAAAAATTTCAATCCTGCATGATTCTACCAAGAAATGTGATTCTTCATTCAAAACGCTGGTTTTTGCTATTGGGCTCTATTGAATAATGAATGTTTTGAATTTTCTCCAAAAGTAAAGTAGTTGCAAACTCATGCTTTTAGAGACTTGTTTGGGCTCATGAGAGGAGTAGAAAAACATCAAAAATTTCAGTCCTGCATGATTCTACCAAGAAATGTGTGTTCATTGAAACCGCTGGTGTTTGATTGTTTGGGCCCTATTGAATAATGAATGTTTTGAATTTTCTCCAAAAGTAAAGTAGTTGCAAACTCATCCTTTTAGAATCTTGTTTGGGCTGTTGAGAGGAGTAAAAAACCATCAAAAATTTCAATCCTGCATGATTTTACCAAGAAATGTGATTCTTCATTCAAAACCTGATTTTTGCTATTGGGCTCTATTGAATGGTGAATGTTTTGAATTTTCTCCAAAAGTAAAGTAGTTGCAAACTCATGCTTTTAGAGACTTGTTTGGGCTCATGAGAGGAGTAGAAAAACATCAAAAATTTCAGTCCTGCATGATTCTACCAAGAAATGTGTGTTCATTGAAACCGCTGGTTTTTGATAGTTTGGGCCCTATTGAATAATGAATGTTTTGAATTTTCTCCAAAAGTAAAGTAGTTGCAAACTCATCCTTTTAGAAACTTGTTTGGGCTGTTGAGAGGAGTAAAAAACCATCAAAAATTTCAATCCTGCATGATTCTACCAAGAAATGTGATTCTTCATTCAAAACGCTGGTTTTTGCTATTGGGCTCTATTGAATAATGAATGTTTTGAATTTTCTCCAAAAGTAAAGTAGTTGCAAACTCATGCTTTTAGAGACTTGTTTGGGCTCATGAGAGGAGTAGAAAAACATCAAAAATTTCAGTCCTGCATGATTCTACCAAGAAATGTGTGTTCATTGAAACCGCTGGTGTTTGATTGTTTGGGCCCTATTGAATAATGAATGTTTTGAATTTTCTCCAAAAGTAAAGTAGTTGCAAACTCATCCTTTTAGAATCTTGTTTGGGCTGTTGAGAGGAGTAAAAAACCATCAAAAATTTCAATCCTGCATGATTTTACCAAGAAATGTGATTCTTCATTCAAAACCTGATTTTTGCTATTGGGCTCTATTGAATGGTGAATGTTTTGAATTTTCTGCAAAAGTAAAGTAGTTGCAAACTCATGCTTTTAGAGACTTGTTTGGGCTCATGAGAGGAGTAGAAAAACATCAAAAATTTCAGTCCTGCATGATTCTACCAAGAAATGTGTGTTCATTGAAACCGCTGGTTTTTGATAGTTTGGGCCCTATTGAATAATGAATGTTTTGAATTTTCTCCAAAAGTAAAGTAGTTGCAAACTCATCCTTTTAGAAACTTGTTTGGGCTGTTGAGAGGAGTAAAAAACCATCAAAAATTTCAATCCTGCATGATTTTACCAAGAAATGTGATTCTTCATTCAAAACCTGATTTTTGCTATTGGGCTCTATTGAATAGTGAATGTTTTGAATTTTCTCCAAAAGTAAAGTAGTTGCAAACTCATGCTTTTAGAGACTTGTTTGGGCTCATGAGAGGAGTAGAAAAACATCAAAAATTTCAGTCCTGCATGATTCTACCAAGAAATGTGTGTTCATTCAAACCGCTGGTTTTTGATAGTTTGGGCCCTATTGAATAATGAATGTTTTGAATTTTCTCCAAAAGTAAAGTAGTTGCAAACTCATCCTTTTAGAAACTTGTTTGGGCTGTTGAGAGGAGTAAAAAACCATCAAAAATTTCAATCCTGCATGATTCTACCAAGAAATGTGATTCTTCATTCAAAACGCTGGTTTTTGCTATTGGGCTCTATTGAATAATGAATGTTTTGAATTTTCTCCAAAAGTAAAGTAGTTGCAAACTCATGCTTTTAGAGACTTGTTTGGGCTCATGAGAGGAGTAGAAAAACATCAAAAATTTCAGTCCTGCATGATTCTACCAAGAAATGTGTGTTCATTGAAACCGCTGGTTTTTGATAGTTTGGGCCCTATTGAATAATGAATGTTTTGAATTTTCTCCAAAAGTAAAGTAGTTGCAAACTCATCCTTTTAGAAACTTGTTTGGGCTGTTGAGAGGAGTAAAAAACCATCAAAAATTTCAATCCTGCATGATTTTACCAAGAAATGTGATTCTTCATTCAAAACCTGATTTTTGCTATTGGGCTCTATTGAATAGTGAATGTTTTGAATTTTCTCCAAAAGTAAAGTACTTGCAAACTCATGCTTTTAGAGACTTGTTTGGGCTCATGAGAGGAGTAGAAAAACATCAAAAATTTCAGTCCTGCATGATTCTACCAAGAAATGTGTGTTCATTGAAACCACTGGTTTTTGATAGTTTGGGCCCTATTGAATAATGAATGTTTTGAATTTTCTCCAAAAGTAAAGTAGTTGCAAACTCATCCTTTTAGAAACTTGTTTGGGCTGTTGAGAGGAGTAAAAAACCATCAAAAATTTCAATCCTGCATGATTTTACCAAGAAATGTGATTCTTCATTCAAAACCTGATTTTTGCTATTGGGCTCTATTGAATAGTGAATGTTTTGAATTTTCTCCAAAAGTAAAGTAGTTGCAAACTCATGCTTTTAGAGACTTGTTTGGGCTCATGAGAGGAGTAGAAAAACATCAAAAATTTCAGTCCTGCATGATTCTACCAAGAAATGTGTGTTCATTGAAACCGCTGGTTTTTGATAGTTTGGGCCCTATTGAATAATGAATGTTTTGAATTTTCTCCAAAAGTAAAGTAGTTGCAAACTCATCCTTTTAGAAACTTGTTTGGGCTGTTGAGAGGAGTAAAAAACCATCAAAAATTTCAATCCTGCATGATTCTACCAAGAAATGTGATTCTTCATTCAAAACGCTGGTTTTTGCTATTGGGCTCTATTGAATAATGAATGTTTTGAATTTTCTCCAAAAGTAAAGTAGTTGCAAACGCATGCTTTTAGAGACTTGTTTGGGCTCATGAGAGGAGTAGAAAAACATCAAAAATTTCAGTCCTGCATGATTCTACCAAGAAATGTGTGTTCATTGAAACCGCTGGTTTTTGATAGTTTGGGCCCTATTGAATAATGAATGTTTTGAATTTTCTCCAAAAGTAAAGTAGTTGCAAACTCATCCTTTTAGAAACTTGTTTGGGCTGTTGAGAGGAGTAAAAAACCATCAAAAATTTCAATCCTGCATGATTCTACCAAGAAATGTGATTCTTCATTCAAAACCTGATTTTTGCTATTGGGCTCTATTGAATAGTGAATGTTTTGAATTTTCTCCAAAAGTAAAGTAGTTGCAAACTCATGCTTTTAGAGACTTGTTTGGGCTCATGAGAGGAGTAGAAAAACATCAAAAATTTCAGTCCTGCATGATTCTACCAAGAAATGTGTGTTCATTGAAACCGCTGGTTTTTGATAGTTTGGGCCCTATTGAATAATGAATGTTTTGAATTTTCTCCAAAAGTAAAGTAGTTGCAAACTCATCCTTTTAGAAACTTGTTTGGGCTGTTGAGAGGAGTAAAAAACCATCAAAAATTTCAATCCTGCATGATTCTACCAAGAAATGTGATTCTTCATTCAAAACGCTGGTTTTTGCTATTGGGCTCTATTGAATAATGAATGTTTTGAATTTTCTCCAAAAGTAAAGTAGTTGCAAACTCATGCTTTTAGAGACTTGTTTGGGCTCATGAGAGGAGTAGAAAAACATCAAAAATTTCAGTCCTGCATGATTCTACCAAGAAATGTGTGTTCATTGAAACCGCTGGTGTTTGACAGTTTGGGCCCTATTGAATAATGAATGTTTCGAATTTTCTCCAAAAGTAAAGTAGTTGCAAACTCATCCTTTTAGAAACTTGTTTGGGCTGTTGAGAGGAGTAAAAAACCATCAAAAATTTCAATCCTGCATGATTTTACCAAGAAATGTGATTCTTCATTCAAAACCTGATTTTTGCTATTGGGCTCTATTGAATGGTGAATGTTTTGAATTTTCTCCAAAAGTAAAGTAGTTGCAAACTCATGCTTTTAGAGACTTGTTTGGGCTCATGAGAGGAGTAGAAAAACATCAAAAATTTCAGTCCTGCATGATTCTACCAAGAAATGTGTGTTCATTGAAACCGCTGGTTTTTGATAGTTTGGGCCCTATTGAATAATGAATGTTTTGAATTTTCTCCAAAAGTAAAGTAGTTGCAAACTCATCCTTTTAGAAACTTGTTTGGGCTGTTGAGAGGAGTAAAAAACCATCAAAAATTTCAATCCTGCATGATTCTACCAAGAAATGTGATTCTTCATTCAAAACGCTGGTTTTTGCTATTGGGCTCTATTGAATAATGAATGTTTTGAATTTTCTCCAAAAGTAAAGTAGTTGCAAACTCATGCTTTTAGAGACTTGTTTGGGCTCATGAGAGGAGTAGAAAAACATCAAAAATTTCAGTCCTGCATGATTCTACCAAGAAATGTGTGTTCATTGAAACCGCTGGTGTTTGATAGTTTGGGCCCTATTGAATAATGAATGTTTCGAATTTTCTCCAAAAGTAAAGTAGTTGCAAACTCATCCTTTTAGAAACTTGTTTGGGCTGTTGAGAGGAGTAAAAAACCATCAAAAATTTCAATCCTGCATGATTTTACCAAGAAATGTGATTCTTCATTCAAAACCTGATTTTTGCTATTGGGCTCTATTGAATAGTGAATGTTTTGAATTTTCTCCAAAAGTAAAGTAGTTGCAAACTCATGCTTTTAGAGACTTGTTTGGGCTCATGAGAGGAGTAGAAAAACATCAAAAATTTCAGTCCTGCATGATTCTACCAAGAAATGTGTGTTCATTCAAACCGCTGGTTTTTGATAGTTTGGGCCCTATTGAATAATGAATGTTTTGAATTTTCTCCAAAAGTAAAGTAGTTGCAAACTCATCCTTTTAGAAACTTGTTTGGGCTGTTGAGAGGAGTAAAAAACCATCAAAAATTTCAATCCTGCATGATTCTACCAAGAAATGTGATTCTTCATTCAAAACGCTGGTTTTTGCTATTGGGCTCTATTGAATAATGAATGTTTTGAATTTTCTCCAAAAGTAAAGTAGTTGCAAACTCATGCTTTTAGAGACTTGTTTGGGCTCATGAGAGGAGTAGAAAAACATCAAAAATTTCAGTCCTGCATGATTCTACCAAGAAATGTGTGTTCATTGAAACCGCTGGTTTTTGATAGTTTGGGCCCTATTGAATAATGAATGTTTTGAATTTTCTCCAAAAGTAAAGTAGTTGCAAACTCATCCTTTTAGAAACTTGTTTGGGCTGTTGAGAGGAGTAAAAAACCATCAAAAATTTCAATCCTGCATGATTTTACCAAGAAATGTGATTCTTCATTCAAAACCTGATTTTTGCTATTGGGCTCTATTGAATAGTGAATGTTTTGAATTTTCTCCAAAAGTAAAGTACTTGCAAACTCATGCTTTTAGAGACTTGTTTGGGCTCATGAGAGGAGTAGAAAAACATCAAAAATTTCAGTCCTGCATGATTCTACCAAGAAATGTGTGTTCATTGAAACCACTGGTTTTTGATAGTTTGGGCCCTATTGAATAATGAATGTTTTGAATTTTCTCCAAAAGTAAAGTAGTTGCAAACTCATCCTTTTAGAAACTTGTTTGGGCTGTTGAGAGGAGTAAAAAACCATCAAAAATTTCAATCCTGCATGATTTTACCAAGAAATGTGATTCTTCATTCAAAACCTGATTTTTGCTATTGGGCTCTATTGAATAGTGAATGTTTTGAATTTTCTCCAAAAGTAAAGTAGTTGCAAACTCATGCTTTTAGAGACTTGTTTGGGCTCATGAGAGGAGTAGAAAAACATCAAAAATTTCAGTCCTGCATGATTCTACCAAGAAATGTGTGTTCATTGAAACCGCTGGTTTTTGATAGTTTGGGCCCTATTGAATAATGAATGTTTTGAATTTTCTCCAAAAGTAAAGTAGTTGCAAACTCATCCTTTTAGAAACTTGTTTGGGCTGTTGAGAGGAGTAAAAAACCATCAAAAATTTCAATCCTGCATGATTCTACCAAGAAATGTGATTCTTCATTCAAAACGCTGGTTTTTGCTATTGGGCTCTATTGAATAATGAATGTTTTGAATTTTCTCCAAAAGTAAAGTAGTTGCAAACTCATGCTTTTAGAGACTTGTTTGGGCTCATGAGAGGAGTAGAAAAACATCAAAAATTTCAGTCCTGCATGATTCTACCAAGAAATGTGTGTTCATTGAAACCGCTGGTGTTTGATTGTTTGGGCCCTATTGAATAATGAATGTTTTGAATTTTCTCCAAAAGTAAAGTAGTTGCAAACTCATCCTTTTAGAATCTTGTTTGGGCTGTTGAGAGGAGTAAAAAACCATCAAAAATTTCAATCCTGCATGATTTTACCAAGAAATGTGATTCTTCATTCAAAACCTGATTTTTGCTATTGGGCTCTATTGAATGGTGAATGTTTTGAATTTTCTCCAAAAGTAAAGTAGTTGCAAACTCATGCTTTTAGAGACTTGTTTGGGCTCATGAGAGGAGTAGAAAAACATCAAAAATTTCAGTCCTGCATGATTCTACCAAGAAATGTGTGTTCATTGAAACCGCTGGTTTTTGATAGTTTGGGCCCTATTGAATAATGAATGTTTTGAATTTTCTCCAAAAGTAAAGTAGTTGCAAACTCATCCTTTTAGAAACTTGTTTGGGCTGTTGAGAGGAGTAAAAAACCATCAAAAATTTCAATCCTGCATGATTCTACCAAGAAATGTGATTCTTCATTCAAAACGCTGGTTTTTGCTATTGGGCTCTATTGAATAATGAATGTTTTGAATTTTCTCCAAAAGTAAAGTAGTTGCAAACTCATGCTTTTAGAGACTTGTTTGGGCTCATGAGAGGAGTAGAAAAACATCAAAAATTTCAGTCCTGCATGATTCTACCAAGAAATGTGTGTTCATTGAAACCGCTGGTGTTTGATTGTTTGGGCCCTATTGAATAATGAATGTTTTGAATTTTCTCCAAAAGTAAAGTAGTTGCAAACTCATCCTTTTAGAATCTTGTTTGGGCTGTTGAGAGGAGTAAAAAACCATCAAAAATTTCAATCCTGCATGATTTTACCAAGAAATGTGATTCTTCATTCAAAACCTGATTTTTGCTATTGGGCTCTATTGAATGGTGAATGTTTTGAATTTTCTGCAAAAGTAAAGTAGTTGCAAACTCATGCTTTTAGAGACTTGTTTGGGCTCATGAGAGGAGTAGAAAAACATCAAAAATTTCAGTCCTGCATGATTCTACCAAGAAATGTGTGTTCATTGAAACCGCTGGTTTTTGATAGTTTGGGCCCTATTGAATAATGAATGTTTTGAATTTTCTCCAAAAGTAAAGTAGTTGCAAACTCATCCTTTTAGAAACTTGTTTGGGCTGTTGAGAGGAGTAAAAAACCATCAAAAATTTCAATCCTGCATGATTTTACCAAGAAATGTGATTCTTCATTCAAAACCTGATTTTTGCTATTGGGCTCTATTGAATAGTGAATGTTTTGAATTTTCTCCAAAAGTAAAGTAGTTGCAAACTCATGCTTTTAGAGACTTGTTTGGGCTCATGAGAGGAGTAGAAAAACATCAAAAATTTCAGTCCTGCATGATTCTACCAAGAAATGTGTGTTCATTCAAACCGCTGGTTTTTGATAGTTTGGGCCCTATTGAATAATGAATGTTTTGAATTTTCTCCAAAAGTAAAGTAGTTGCAAACTCATCCTTTTAGAAACTTGTTTGGGCTGTTGAGAGGAGTAAAAAACCATCAAAAATTTCAATCCTGCATGATTCTACCAAGAAATGTGATTCTTCATTCAAAACGCTGGTTTTTGCTATTGGGCTCTATTGAATAATGAATGTTTTGAATTTTCTCCAAAAGTAAAGTAGTTGCAAACTCATGCTTTTAGAGACTTGTTTGGGCTCATGAGAGGAGTAGAAAAACATCAAAAATTTCAGTCCTGCATGATTCTACCAAGAAATGTGTGTTCATTGAAACCGCTGGTTTTTGATAGTTTGGGCCCTATTGAATAATGAATGTTTTGAATTTTCTCCAAAAGTAAAGTAGTTGCAAACTCATCCTTTTAGAAACTTGTTTGGGCTGTTGAGAGGAGTAAAAAACCATCAAAAATTTCAATCCTGCATGATTTTACCAAGAAATGTGATTCTTCATTCAAAACCTGATTTTTGCTATTGGGCTCTATTGAATAGTGAATGTTTTGAATTTTCTCCAAAAGTAAAGTACTTGCAAACTCATGCTTTTAGAGACTTGTTTGGGCTCATGAGAGGAGTAGAAAAACATCAAAAATTTCAGTCCTGCATGATTCTACCAAGAAATGTGTGTTCATTGAAACCACTGGTTTTTGATAGTTTGGGCCCTATTGAATAATGAATGTTTTGAATTTTCTCCAAAAGTAAAGTAGTTGCAAACTCATCCTTTTAGAAACTTGTTTGGGCTGTTGAGAGGAGTAAAAAACCATCAAAAATTTCAATCCTGCATGATTTTACCAAGAAATGTGATTCTTCATTCAAAACCTGATTTTTGCTATTGGGCTCTATTGAATAGTGAATGTTTTGAATTTTCTCCAAAAGTAAAGTAGTTGCAAACTCATGCTTTTAGAGACTTGTTTGGGCTCATGAGAGGAGTAGAAAAACATCAAAAATTTCAGTCCTGCATGATTCTACCAAGAAATGTGTGTTCATTGAAACCGCTGGTTTTTGATAGTTTGGGCCCTATTGAATAATGAATGTTTTGAATTTTCTCCAAAAGTAAAGTAGTTGCAAACTCATCCTTTTAGAAACTTGTTTGGGCTGTTGAGAGGAGTAAAAAACCATCAAAAATTTCAATCCTGCATGATTCTACCAAGAAATGTGATTCTTCATTCAAAACGCTGGTTTTTGCTATTGGGCTCTATTGAATAATGAATGTTTTGAATTTTCTCCAAAAGTAAAGTAGTTGCAAACGCATGCTTTTAGAGACTTGTTTGGGCTCATGAGAGGAGTAGAAAAACATCAAAAATTTCAGTCCTGCATGATTCTACCAAGAAATGTGTGTTCATTGAAACCGCTGGTTTTTGATAGTTTGGGCCCTATTGAATAATGAATGTTTTGAATTTTCTCCAAAAGTAAAGTAGTTGCAAACTCATCCTTTTAGAAACTTGTTTGGGCTGTTGAGAGGAGTAAAAAACCATCAAAAATTTCAATCCTGCATGATTCTACCAAGAAATGTGATTCTTCATTCAAAACCTGATTTTTGCTATTGGGCTCTATTGAATAGTGAATGTTTTGAATTTTCTCCAAAAGTAAAGTAGTTGCAAACTCATGCTTTTAGAGACTTGTTTGGGCTCATGAGAGGAGTAGAAAAACATCAAAAATTTCAGTCCTGCATGATTCTACCAAGAAATGTGTGTTCATTGAAACCGCTGGTTTTTGATAGTTTGGGCCCTATTGAATAATGAATGTTTTGAATTTTCTCCAAAAGTAAAGTAGTTGCAAACTCATCCTTTTAGAAACTTGTTTGGGCTGTTGAGAGGAGTAAAAAACCATCAAAAATTTCAATCCTGCATGATTCTACCAAGAAATGTGATTCTTCATTCAAAACGCTGGTTTTTGCTATTGGGCTCTATTGAATAATGAATGTTTTGAATTTTCTCCAAAAGTAAAGTAGTTGCAAACTCATGCTTTTAGAGACTTGTTTGGGCTCATGAGAGGAGTAGAAAAACATCAAAAATTTCAGTCCTGCATGATTCTACCAAGAAATGTGTGTTCATTGAAACCGCTGGTGTTTGATAGTTTGGGCCCTATTGAATAATGAATGTTTCGAATTTTCTCCAAAAGTAAAGTAGTTGCAAACTCATCCTTTTAGAAACTTGTTTGGGCTGTTGAGAGGAGTAAAAAACCATCAAAAATTTCAATCCTGCATGATTTTACCAAGAAATGTGATTCTTCATTCAAAACCTGATTTTTGCTATTGGGCTCTATTGAATGGTGAATGTTTTGAATTTTCTCCAAAAGTAAAGTAGTTGCAAACTCATGCTTTTAGAGACTTGTTTGGGCTCATGAGAGGAGTAGAAAAACATCAAAAATTTCAGTCCTGCATGATTCTACCAAGAAATGTGTGTTCATTGAAACCGCTGGTTTTTGATAGTTTGGGCCCTATTGAATAATGAATGTTTTGAATTTTCTCCAAAAGTAAAGTAGTTGCAAACTCATCCTTTTAGAAACTTGTTTGGGCTGTTGAGAGGAGTAAAAAACCATCAAAAATTTCAATCCTGCATGATTCTACCAAGAAATGTGATTCTTCATTCAAAACGCTGGTTTTTGCTATTGGGCTCTATTGAATAATGAATGTTTTGAATTTTCTCCAAAAGTAAAGTAGTTGCAAACTCATGCTTTTAGAGACTTGTTTGGGCTCATGAGAGGAGTAGAAAAACATCAAAAATTTCAGTCCTGCATGATTCTACCAAGAAATGTGTGTTCATTGAAACCGCTGGTGTTTGATAGTTTGGGCCCTATTGAATAATGAATGTTTCGAATTTTCTCCAAAAGTAAAGTAGTTGCAAACTCATCCTTTTAGAAACTTGTTTGGGCTGTTGAGAGGAGTAAAAAACCATCAAAAATTTCAATCCTGCATGATTTTACCAAGAAATGTGATTCTTCATTCAAAACCTGATTTTTGCTATTGGGCTCTATTGAATAGTGAATGTTTTGAATTTTCTCCAAAAGTAAAGTAGTTGCAAACTCATGCTTTTAGAGACTTGTTTGGGCTCATGAGAGGAGTAGAAAAACATCAAAAATTTCAGTCCTGCATGATTCTACCAAGAAATGTGTGTTCATTCAAACCGCTGGTTTTTGATAGTTTGGGCCCTATTGAATAATGAATGTTTTGAATTTTCTCCAAAAGTAAAGTAGTTGCAAACTCATCCTTTTAGAAACTTGTTTGGGCTGTTGAGAGGAGTAAAAAACCATCAAAAATTTCAATCCTGCATGATTCTACCAAGAAATGTGATTCTTCATTCAAAACGCTGGTTTTTGCTATTGGGCTCTATTGAATAATGAATGTTTTGAATTTTCTCCAAAAGTAAAGTAGTTGCAAACTCATGCTTTTAGAGACTTGTTTGGGCTCATGAGAGGAGTAGAAAAACATCAAAAATTTCAGTCCTGCATGATTCTACCAAGAAATGTGTGTTCATTGAAACCGCTGGTTTTTGATAGTTTGGGCCCTATTGAATAATGAATGTTTTGAATTTTCTCCAAAAGTAAAGTAGTTGCAAACTCATCCTTTTAGAAACTTGTTTGGGCTGTTGAGAGGAGTAAAAAACCATCAAAAATTTCAATCCTGCATGATTTTACCAAGAAATGTGATTCTTCATTCAAAACCTGATTTTTGCTATTGGGCTCTATTGAATAGTGAATGTTTTGAATTTTCTCCAAAAGTAAAGTACTTGCAAACTCATGCTTTTAGAGACTTGTTTGGGCTCATGAGAGGAGTAGAAAAACATCAAAAATTTCAGTCCTGCATGATTCTACCAAGAAATGTGTGTTCATTGAAACCACTGGTTTTTGATAGTTTGGGCCCTATTGAATAATGAATGTTTTGAATTTTCTCCAAAAGTAAAGTAGTTGCAAACTCATCCTTTTAGAAACTTGTTTGGGCTGTTGAGAGGAGTAAAAAACCATCAAAAATTTCAATCCTGCATGATTTTACCAAGAAATGTGATTCTTCATTCAAAACCTGATTTTTGCTATTGGGCTCTATTGAATAGTGAATGTTTTGAATTTTCTCCAAAAGTAAAGTAGTTGCAAACTCATGCTTTTAGAGACTTGTTTGGGCTCATGAGAGGAGTAGAAAAACATCAAAAATTTCAGTCCTGCATGATTCTACCAAGAAATGTGTGTTCATTGAAACCGCTGGTTTTTGATAGTTTGGGCCCTATTGAATAATGAATGTTTTGAATTTTCTCCAAAAGTAAAGTAGTTGCAAACTCATCCTTTTAGAAACTTGTTTGGGCTGTTGAGAGGAGTAAAAAACCATCAAAAATTTCAATCCTGCATGATTCTACCAAGAAATGTGATTCTTCATTCAAAACGCTGGTTTTTGCTATTGGGCTCTATTGAATAATGAATGTTTTGAATTTTCTCCAAAAGTAAAGTAGTTGCAAACTCATGCTTTTAGAGACTTGTTTGGGCTCATGAGAGGAGTAGAAAAACATCAAAAATTTCAGTCCTGCATGATTCTACCAAGAAATGTGTGTTCATTGAAACCGCTGGTTTTTGATAGTTTGGGCCCTATTGAATAATGAATGTTTTGAATTTTCTCCAAAAGTAAAGTAGTTGCAAACTCATCCTTTTAGAAACTTGTTTGGGCTGTTGAGAGGAGTAAAAAACCATCAAAAATTTCAATCCTGCATGATTCTACCAAGAAATGTGATTCTTCATTCAAAACGCTGGTTTTTGCTATTGGGCTCTATTGAATAATGAATGTTTTGAATTTTCTCCAAAAGTAAAGTAGTTGCAAACTCATGCTTTTAGAGACTTGTTTGGGCTCATGAGAGGAGTAGAAAAACATCAAAAATTTCAGTCCTGCATGATTCTACCAAGAAATGTGTGTTCATTGAAACCGCTGGTGTTTGATAGTTTGGGCCCTATTGAATAATGAATGTTTCGAATTTTCTCCAAAAGTAAAGTAGTTGCAAACTCATCCTTTTAGAAACTTGTTTGGGCTGTTGAGAGGAGTAAAAAACCATCAAAAATTTCAATCCTGCATGATTTTACCAAGAAATGTGATTCTTCATTCAAAACCTGATTTTTGCTATTGGGCTCTATTGAATGGTGAATGTTTTGAATTTTCTCCAAAAGTAAAGTAGTTGCAAACTCATGCTTTTAGAGACTTGTTTGGGCTCATGAGAGGAGTAGAAAAACATCAAAAATTTCAGTCCTGCATGATTCTACCAAGAAATGTGTGTTCATTGAAACCGCTGGTTTTTGATAGTTTGGGCCCTATTGAATAATGAATGTTTTGAATTTTCTCCAAAAGTAAAGTAGTTGCAAACTCATCCTTTTAGAAACTTGTTTGGGCTGTTGAGAGGAGTAAAAAACCATCAAAAATTTCAATCCTGCATGATTTTACCAAGAAATGTGATTCTTCATTCAAAACCTGATTTTTGCTATTGGGCTCTATTGAATAGTGAATGTTTTGAATTTTCTCCAAAAGTAAAGTAGTTGCAAACTCATGCTTTTAGAGACTTGTTTGGGCTCATGAGAGGAGTAGAAAAACATCAAAAATTTCAGTCCTGCATGATTCTACCAAGAAATGTGTGTTCATTGAAACCGCTGGTTTTTGATAGTTTGGGCCCTATTGAATAATGAATGTTTTGAATTTTCTCCAAAAGTAAAGTAGTTGCAAACTCATCCTTTTAGAAACTTGTTTGGGCTGTTGAGAGGAGTAAAAAACCATCAAAAATTTAAATCCTGCATGATTTTACCAAGAAATGTGATTCTTCATTCAAAACCTGATTTTTGCTATTGGGCTCTATTGAATGGTGAATGTTTTGAATTTTCTCCAAAAGTAAAGTAGTTGCAAACTCATCCTTTTAGAAACTTGTTTGGGCTGTTGAGAGGAGTAAAAAACCATCAAAAATTTCAATCCTGCATGATTTTACCAAGAAATGTGATTCTTCATTCAAAACCTGATTTTTGCTATTGGGCTCTATTGAATAGTGAATGTTTTGAATTTTCTCCAAAAGTAAAGTAGTTGCAAACTCATGCTTTTAGAGACTTGTTTGGGCTCATGAGAGGAGTAGAAAAACATCAAAAATTTCAGTCCTGCATGATTCTACCAAGAAATGTGTGTTCATTGAAACCGCTGGTTTTTGATAGTTTGGGCCCTATTGAATAATGAATGTTTTGAATTTTCTCCAAAAGTAAAGTAGTTGCAAACTCATCCTTTTAGAAACTTGTTTGGGCTGTTGAGAGGAGTAAAAAACCATCAAAAATTTCAATCCTGCATGATTTTACCAAGAAATGTGATTCTTCATTCAAAACCTGATTTTTGCTATTGGGCTCTATTGAATGGTGAATGTTTTGAATTTTCTCCAAAAGTAAAGTAGTTGCAAACTCATGCTTTTAGAGACTTGTTTGGGCTCATGAGAGGAGTAGAAAAACATCAAAAATTTCAGTCCTGCATGATTCTACCAAGAAATGTGTGTTCATTGAAACCGCTGGTTTTTGATAGTTTGGGCCCTATTGAATAATGAATGTTTTGAATTTTCTCCAAAAGTAAAGTAGTTGCAAACTCATCCTTTTAGAAACTTGTTTGGGCTGTTGAGAGGAGTAAAAAACCATCAAAAATTTCAATCCTGCATGATTCTACCAAGAAATGTGATTCTTCATTCAAAACGCTGGTTTTTGCTATTGGGCTCTATTGAATAATGAATGTTTTGAATTTTCTCCAAAAGTAAAGTAGTTGCAAACTCATGCTTTTAGAGACTTGTTTGGGCTCATGAGAGGAGTAGAAAAACATCAAAAATTTCAGTCCTGCATGATTCTACCAAGAAATGTGTGTTCATTGAAACCGCTGGTGTTTGATAGTTTGGGCCCTATTGAATAATGAATGTTTCGAATTTTCTCCAAAAGTAAAGTAGTTGCAAACTCATCCTTTTAGAAACTTGTTTGGGCTGTTGAGAGGAGTAAAAAACCATCAAAAATTTCAATCCTGCATGATTTTACCAAGAAATGTGATTCTTCATTCAAAACCTGATTTTTGCTATTGGGCTCTATTGAATAGTGAATGTTTTGAATTTTCTCCAAAAGTAAAGTAGTTGCAAACTCATGCTTTTAGAGACTTGTTTGGGCTCATGAGAGGAGTAGAAAAACATCAAAAATTTCAGTCCTGCATGATTCTACCAAGAAATGTGTGTTCATTCAAACCGCTGGTTTTTGATAGTTTGGGCCCTATTGAATAATGAATGTTTTGAATTTTCTCCAAAAGTAAAGTAGTTGCAAACTCATCCTTTTAGAAACTTGTTTGGGCTGTTGAGAGGAGTAAAAAACCATCAAAAATTTCAATCCTGCATGATTCTACCAAGAAATGTGATTCTTCATTCAAAACGCTGGTTTTTGCTATTGGGCTCTATTGAATAATGAATGTTTTGAATTTTCTCCAAAAGTAAAGTAGTTGCAAACTCATGCTTTTAGAGACTTGTTTGGGCTCATGAGAGGAGTAGAAAAACATCAAAAATTTCAGTCCTGCATGATTCTACCAAGAAATGTGTGTTCATTGAAACCGCTGGTTTTTGATAGTTTGGGCCCTATTGAATAATGAATGTTTTGAATTTTCTCCAAAAGTAAAGTAGTTGCAAACTCATCCTTTTAGAAACTTGTTTGGGCTGTTGAGAGGAGTAAAAAACCATCAAAAATTTCAATCCTGCATGATTTTACCAAGAAATGTGATTCTTCATTCAAAACCTGATTTTTGCTATTGGGCTCTATTGAATAGTGAATGTTTTGAATTTTCTCCATTTTCAATAACTTTATTGAAATTTTACATAAAGTTAACAGTATTGTTTTTACAGCATATTATTGACGGTAGGGTTCAGGATAATATACAAAATAACAGTAATGTATTACATTGAGTAGATCAGTAGGAGTAACAATACACCTAATAATATAAACACTTAACAGTAGTGTGATAAATTGTCAGAGAACCAAGAGATAATCTTATAATAAACTAACGTAATGAGTTACATTGTTTTCTGTTTTAAGAGAGTAAAGCGCGTTTTTACCAGATAAATTCAGAGAGGAGAGATATCAGCAATAAAAATAAAAAAAATCACATAGTGGGAGAGACCAAGAGCAGTTCAATTAGGAGAAATTCTGATCAGAGGTAAATCTTATCCAAGAATTCCACCTTTTGCTATATGTACTGAAGTAGTCATTTGCCAAAGCATGGCTTTTTTCGTATGAGCAATGTAATGACATCTTGTCTACAATATCACTAATTTTGGGAGTAGCCTCTTCGTTCCATAAGGATGCTATGGCATTTTTAGTTATTAGAAAAAGGTGGATAACTGTTGGGATATGAGATGTATGAATCACTTCTAAACCTATGGACAATAATGCCATCTGTGGCGTAAGGGTGATGTTCTGTTTAGTCAGAATATTAATTGTTCTAGAGATTTCTATCCAAATGGGCCTGATTTTAGGACATTCCCAGAATACGTGTAATAGTGTACCTGTGAATCCGCAATCTCTCCAACAATCTGGGGATCTACCTGGGAACATCCTGGCCAGCTTCACAGGAGTATAGTACCATCTAGATGTCAGTTTGTAAAAGGATTCATGTAGAGATGCGCAAATGTTGGATGAATATGTCTGTTTGAGAGCCAGCTCCCATTGTTCCAGAGAGAATAGAGTATCAAAATCGCTCTCCCATTTAATCATATATGAAGTTTTATCTCCAATATCAGAGCCGTTCAAAAAATCATATATATTTCTTGATCTCCAATGGACCTTAACATTAGGATTGCAAAGTAGCAAACTTGTAGATTCTGTAATGTAAGATTTTTTTTTCAAAAATTTTGAAATATTTTTCTTAATCGAGGGAAGGAGTTCCAAATCCTGGCAAGAAAAATTATGTTGAGATATTAAATATTCGTTGCTTATAAATTTCTTACCATCGAACAAATCCCCTATCACCTTAATACCAAATTTTATCCAATCTTTCGGGATTTTTTTATCCATTAGTAAACCAAGAAATTTGATAGGAATATTTTTTAATTGAACGTATCTCTGGCTTCTATTTCTCTTAACCTGCGACTTAGCCAGTTGCTTCCATGCAGAGAGAGTTGCGGAGATTATTGGGGAGTCATAACGTAAAGGAGTAGATGACCCCAAACACTCTAGAATTGCGCTTAAAAGAGTTTTGTTTTTATTAAAATATGTCTCGATTTCTACCCAAGCTGGGACGTTATTTGAATTAACCCAAGAAAAGGATTGTTTTATTAAATTGGCATAGTAATAATTGATTAAATTTGGAAGGGCTAGGCCTCCATTGACTTTGCTTCTGTATAGTATATGGGAAGCCACTCTCGCCCTTTTCTTATTCCAAACAAACTTATTTATAATAGACTGAAGTTTCCTAATAAATTTTAAGGGAACAAGCAAAGGTATTGCTCTAAAGATATATAGTATCTTTGGAAGAGTAAAAAGCTTAAATAGTGTTATCCTTCCCACCCATGAAATTTCGTGAGTCGCAAAATTGTTCAATTCGATCTGAGTCTTTTTTGTAATGTTTTGTATGTTCAACTCAACTGTCTTCCTAAAGTTCCTGGATATACGAATACCCAAGTATGAAACATCCTCTTTCTCCCAATCAAACCGGGAAATTTCCTTAATGCGTGAGATGGTTAGGTCGTCTAGAAAGAAATCCAAGATTTTAGATTTGTTCTCATTGATTTTGTAAAATGAGATTTTAGAGAAATTCTCGATAGTAGATAATACACCCCTAATAGAGTTCAGTGGATCTGATAGACTCAGTATAATGTCATCAGCGAATAGACCAATTTTAAATTGGTGATCTTCAATTTGGATACCATGGATCTCATCATTGGTTCTTATTGCTTCTGCTAAGGGTTCCATAATCAGCGCAAATAACAGGGGGGAGAGTGGGCATCCCTGTCTAGTTCCGTTAGTTATCATGATGCGATCTGAAGTGTGGTTATTTGCATAAACATTAGCGCAAGGGTTTGTGTATAAAGCCATTATAGTTTTTATTATATTATCACTGAAGCCAAATTTATTCAGAGTTGCTTTGAGGAAGTCCCAATTAACCCTGTCGAAGGCTTTCTCTGCGTCTAAAGCCAGGAGGAGAGAGGGGATTTTCTTTCTTTTAATAAAATTTACCAAGTTCAATGTTCTCCTAGTGCCATCAATAGTCTGGCGTCCCTCTATAAACCCGAGTTGATCTTTATGAATAATGTTTGGGAGGATATTTTTTAGTCTATTTGCTATAATTTTTGAATATAGTTTGACATCGGTATTTATTAGAGAGATAGGCCTATAATTTTTGACTGACTCCGGGTCTCCCTTAGGTTTGGGTATTAAAATTATATTAGCCTGTAACATTTCCTGAGGAAATTCTCCAGTCCGGGATGCTTTGTCAAATATGCGGACTAAATGTGGGGTTATAATATTTGCGAATGCTTGGTAATATTCATTCGAGAATCCATCGGGGCCCGGAGTTTTCTTTTTTTTAACTGATTTAATTACTTCCAGGACTTCAGACGCAGAGAAAGGGGCCTCAAGTTTAGACAGTTGTTGGGGGGCAATCTTAGGCAACCCCAGAGGGGCAAGAAAATCATTTATGCCTTGTTCGTCGGGTTGTTGGGTATGTTCATCTAGTTTAAGATTGTAAATAGACGAATAATATTTAGCAAATGCTTCAACGATCTTCTTGGGGTGTTCCAATTTATTGCCCCCATGGTTAATTTTATTGATTTTGCATTTGATCCTAATTGATCTGAATTTTTGTGCCATAAGTCTAGTGGGTTTGTTATATGAAGAATAATAGTTGGATTTCATTAGTTTTGCGAATTTTTCGTATTCACTGAATAACTCCGATCTAAGATCTATTCTTAGTTTAAGAATCTCCGAGTGTATATTTGGTGGAGGAGAGGATGAATTTTGTAATATTGCTTCCAATTTTTGTAACTCTAATTGTATGGTACGGATTTTTTCTTTGGAAAGTTTTTTTTTTTTGTAGGCCAGATATGTCATAACCCCCCTAATTACTGCCTTGTGCGCATTCCAAAGGGTGAATGGGCAAATGTTGTTTATATCATTTTCTATGAAATAATTATTTAAGGCTTTTTCAATTTCTTTTTTAAATTTTGGGTTGAACAACAGGGATGAGTCGCATCTCCATTGGGATCTGAACTCCGCCGACCTACCAAGGAAAATTTCTGCAACAATTGGAGAGTGATCAGAAAATGTTTTGGGGAGAATTTCAATTTTCTTAAATTTCGAAATTGAGAATGTATCTGTCAGAAACAAGTCAATCCTAGCGAAAGACTTGTGTGCCTCTGAGAAATGGGTATATTCCTTAGATGATGTATTTAAACATCTGAATACATCTAGGTATTCATGGTTGCAAAGCCAATTTTTTAATTCAGGAAATGATGAGCGAGTGAGAGAGGTGGAATCCATTGCTCCATCAGGAACAATGTTGAAATCACCCACCAAAACAATAACACCTTTTTTTACTTCCTGGATTTTTCTATCGAGACCATTGAAGAAACGCATTTGACCGTTACATGGAGCATAAACATTCACAAGTGTCGTTAGTTGATTGTCTATCAGACAAGTAAGAATCAAATATCTGCCCTCGTTATCAGAGTATTCGTTAATGATTTCGAATGAAATAGTGTCTTTAATTAGTATGAGGACTCCTGCTCGTTTCTTTTCATTAAGAGATTTGTATATATATGGGAAATTTTTATTCTCTATCTTGGGGTGTCCATCCCTAGCCAATTTCACCTCTTGGAGGCAAATTATATCTGCTCTGCTGCCCCTGATCTCCCTCCACGCGAGATACCTCTTAGCGGGACTATTCAATCCCCTCACATTGAGTGATAATATCTTAACCATATACTAAAGAATACAAAAAACAAGAAACAAAAACGGAAATATAAACTGAACAATAAACAGGAAGAGATTACCACAATCTTAGGTAAACTTCCTAAAATGGGGAAAAGCTCGTGAAACTCCGCAGGAAGCCTCCTGCATACAAATAATGTAAGTGATATAGCAATTAAAGTTTGCATTTTTCACCCTGGAGCCTCATCTCTCTTGTCCAAGGATTTAAGAAAATTTTTCCCCTCTTGTGGAGATAGGATTACTACTACCTTCCCACCATGAATTATCAAAAGCTTAGTAGGGAACCCCCACCTATAAACCACACCCTTTTGTCTCAGAATTGTCGTAACTTCATTAAATCCCTTCCTTGTTTGGATAGTTTCTTTTGAAAGGTCTGCATATGATTTGATGTGATCATAGGGGTGGGGAAGGTGTTTATTGGTCCTAAAATAGTTTAAGAATTTTTCTTTGGTGGAGTAAAAATGGAATCTTAAGATAGTGTCCCTAGGGAGCTCAGCCGAGATAGATGCAGGCCTCGGGAGTCTGTGGATTCTATCTATCATTAGTTCTACCTCAGGGATGGATGGCAGAATCTTGATTAAAATCTCTTTAACATATTTTTGTAAATTGTGCTGGTTAATTTTTTCCGAGATCCCTCTCAATTTAATGTTGTTCCTCCTACTGCGGTCTTCTAGGTCGGCTACTTTATTTCGTAAAAAAAGGATTTCTTTTTGGGCATTAGTTTGTTGTTTTTGAATGGAATCTGAGGTTTTCCCTAGAGCTTCTAATGTCTTTTCATTATTGTCAATCCTAGTGTTAACTGTGTCAAGATTGGATTGTAGACGGTTTACATGTTTATTCAGAGAGGACTCAAAGCTTTTGTTTAATGCTAGAATTAAGTCTTTAATATATTTTTCAGAGACCCCTCTTTCAGAAGCCTGGAAGTTTTCCAGACCCTCATGTCCACTGCTACTAGCCTCCTCCTCCTCCTCTACAAAACTATAGTCTTTTCTGGGTCTACTTTTTTCTCGACTGTGAGATGGAGAGGCTTCGTAGTATTCTTCCTCGTCTGACAACACAGACCTACCCTCCCCTTTAGACTCATCTCTTTTAGATTTTCTATTAACAGAGGTATCCATTATTGATTGGATGTTATCCAACTCTTGTATCATTAAAGTATGGGAGTCACCCTTTTGTCCGATTTCAAATTTAGTAGGTTTTTTGGGGGAGGGAGGGGGGCTAATGCATATAGCTTCATCTAGATTAGTCATATCTTGTTTGCGCGTGGACTTATCTTTCTGCTGTTTCGCTTTATTGTTTTTCTGACTCATTTTTTTTTTTTTTTTTTTTTATATAATTATAAAGCTTTCACTATCCTTAAGGAACAGCAGAGATATTTCTATTCCACCAACACGCTCAAAGAGAGAGATAAATCACGAAAATGTGTATCTGTAGATCAGAGGTCAAGTATGTATCTTAAACCCAAGCCCTTTAAGGGAGTATTATGATAGCTGTTTATATCAGGTATATAAAACCAAAAACCAGAATATCATATAAAAGTCTAAGCAGATTATCATATGACAGTTGTTGTATGAAAATAAGTAAAATAATAATAAGCAGCTTCCTATATTTAGAGTGACGACTTTAAGTAGCCGTTACATGAGAAACTCACAGAATCACTATAGATGCGATTTAGTGCGCTATTTATATTAAAACAATGACAATAGCGGGAAAATCAAACTCGATGAAATCCAAGATCCCTCTTGTTCTTCTGGGTGAATCCCCAAATATTCTCCAGCAGGCAGGATGAGCGGGGACAAATCAACAAGAATATATGGAAGCTTACCAATTAAAATAACAGCCCCAGTCAATCAAGCGTCGGTTTCTGAAAATCAACGCCGCCGTTGGTCGTAGTGTGCCAGGTGTCTCCCTGCTCAGAAGGTGGACCCCGACTCTGGGGAAAAAAAAAAAAAAACACTCCAATCCGAGGTTCCAAGAACAAGTTATTCCATCAAAACCGCGGCGGGTGTCAGGCTGCGGCAGCCGCTATTACAGATATCCGGCTCCTGCCTTCCCCTGCACCACTCAAAGCCCTGTTTCAGCAAAGCCCGAGTTCTCTTTGGAATTCAATATGGCAGAGCTCAATCTTCTTAGAGGGATCTCCCTGACTCCAGGGAACAAAATTTCCACAGAACCGGACCTCCAGAAGTTCACAATATCACAAAACGCTCGGCGGGTCCGAGCGCGCGGCCGCGGCTGTCACTCAGATCCTTACCCCCGCAGCTTTCTTCCACCGCCAATGATTTTTAGTTAGGAAAAGCCGAATCTTGCCTCAATCCCGGCGTGCCTGGTCTCGTTCTGTTCGGAGAGGTCCCCCGGTTCCAGTGAAACAGGCTCCCGATGTATTTTAAGCTCCAGGAGTGAGCAGTACCCCAAAAACAGCGGCGGTATAGATTTAACGCCGGAGAATCACTCACAGCAAATAGGCCACGTCAGCTCCCAGTCCAGGGTGTTTAAATTTCAAGCTGAGAGGTTCCACAAAGGGTCCTGAAGTCTCAGGTATCAGAGAGGACGCCCGGTCCACAAGTGGGGGGAAAAGCGCGGGAAAATCCTGGCCGGTTCACTCTTCCTGCTACTTTCTTCAGACGTCGCTATACTTGACGGCGTCGGTGTGTAACGCTGCCTCAGCCAGACCCCCGAGACCCGCCGCTTGTCACAACGGGCCCCGGAGTCTCCTCTGTCGGCCTCTTTCAGTTTTTCTGGCAACGTCTCACCTCTTCCCCTCTCGGGCCCGCCGCTGCAGAGAGAAGCAGGCGCGGGAAAAACTTGCTGATTCACCGCTCCTCAGGCATTAGAAGGTCATATCTCGGGGAGTATTCATCATAAAAACTCCAGAAGGGTCTCAAAATGATCCTGGAGAATAAGGCTGTTAAATCCAATAAAACTTTTTGTCCAAATTCTTCTTGTTCGCTTTGTAAGTCGCTTGACAAGGAAGGCTTCCTCAGAGCTCAGAGCTCACACAGCCTGCTGCATTGAGCTCCAGACCACGCCCCTTTGAATTTTCTCCAAAAGTAAAGTACTTGCAAACTCATGCTTTTAGAGACTTGTTTGGGCTCATGAGAGGAGTAGAAAAACATCAAAAATTTCAGTCCTGCATGATTCTACCAAGAAATGTGTGTTCATTGAAACCACTGGTTTTTGATAGTTTGGGCCCTATTGAATAATGAATGTTTTGAATTTTCTCCAAAAGTAAAGTAGTTGCAAACTCATCCTTTTAGAAACTTGTTTGGGCTGTTGAGAGGAGTAAAAAACCATCAAAAATTTCAATCCTGCATGATTTTACCAAGAAATGTGATTCTTCATTCAAAACCTGATTTTTGCTATTGGGCTCTATTGAATAGTGAATGTTTTGAATTTTCTCCAAAAGTAAAGTAGTTGCAAACTCATGCTTTTAGAGACTTGTTTGGGCTCATGAGAGGAGTAGAAAAACATCAAAAATTTCAGTCCTGCATGATTCTACCAAGAAATGTGTGTTCATTGAAACCGCTGGTTTTTGATAGTTTGGGCCCTATTGAATAATGAATGTTTTGAATTTTCTCCAAAAGTAAAGTAGTTGCAAACTCATCCTTTTAGAAACTTGTTTGGGCTGTTGAGAGGAGTAAAAAACCATCAAAAATTTCAATCCTGCATGATTCTACCAAGAAATGTGATTCTTCATTCAAAACGCTGGTTTTTGCTATTGGGCTCTATTGAATAATGAATGTTTTGAATTTTCTCCAAAAGTAAAGTAGTTGCAAACTCATGCTTTTAGAGACTTGTTTGGGCTCATGAGAGGAGTAGAAAAACATCAAAAATTTCAGTCCTGCATGATTCTACCAAGAAATGTGTGTTCATTGAAACCGCTGGTTTTTGATAGTTTGGGCCCTATTGAATAATGAATGTTTTGAATTTTCTCCAAAAGTAAAGTAGTTGCAAACTCATCCTTTTAGAAACTTGTTTGGGCTGTTGAGAGGAGTAAAAAACCATCAAAAATTTCAATCCTGCATGATTCTACCAAGAAATGTGATTCTTCATTCAAAACCTGATTTTTGCTATTGGGCTCTATTGAATAGTGAATGTTTTGAATTTTCTCCAAAAGTAAAGTAGTTGCAAACTCATGCTTTTAGAGACTTGTTTGGGCTCATGAGAGGAGTAGAAAAACATCAAAAATTTCAGTCCTGCATGATTCTACCAAGAAATGTGTGTTCATTGAAACCGCTGGTTTTTGATAGTTTGGGCCCTATTGAATAATGAATGTTTTGAATTTTCTCCAAAAGTAAAGTAGTTGCAAACTCATCCTTTTAGAAACTTGTTTGGGCTGTTGAGAGGAGTAAAAAACCATCAAAAATTTCAATCCTGCATGATTCTACCAAGAAATGTGATTCTTCATTCAAAACGCTGGTTTTTGCTATTGGGCTCTATTGAATAATGAATGTTTTGAATTTTCTCCAAAAGTAAAGTAGTTGCAAACTCATGCTTTTAGAGACTTGTTTGGGCTCATGAGAGGAGTAGAAAAACATCAAAAATTTCAGTCCTGCATGATTCTACCAAGAAATGTGTGTTCATTGAAACCGCTGGTGTTTGATAGTTTGGGCCCTATTGAATAATGAATGTTTCGAATTTTCTCCAAAAGTAAAGTAGTTGCAAACTCATCCTTTTAGAAACTTGTTTGGGCTGTTGAGAGGAGTAAAAAACCATCAAAAATTTCAATCCTGCATGATTTTACCAAGAAATGTGATTCTTCATTCAAAACCTGATTTTTGCTATTGGGCTCTATTGAATGGTGAATGTTTTGAATTTTCTCCAAAAGTAAAGTAGTTGCAAACTCATGCTTTTAGAGACTTGTTTGGGCTCATGAGAGGAGTAGAAAAACATCAAAAATTTCAGTCCTGCATGATTCTACCAAGAAATGTGTGTTCATTGAAACCGCTGGTTTTTGATAGTTTGGGCCCTATTGAATAATGAATGTTTTGAATTTTCTCCAAAAGTAAAGTAGTTGCAAACTCATCCTTTTAGAAACTTGTTTGGGCTGTTGAGAGGAGTAAAAAACCATCAAAAATTTCAATCCTGCATGATTTTACCAAGAAATGTGATTCTTCATTCAAAACCTGATTTTTGCTATTGGGCTCTATTGAATAGTGAATGTTTTGAATTTTCTCCAAAAGTAAAGTAGTTGCAAACTCATGCTTTTAGAGACTTGTTTGGGCTCATGAGAGGAGTAGAAAAACATCAAAAATTTCAGTCCTGCATGATTCTACCAAGAAATGTGTGTTCATTGAAACCGCTGGTTTTTGATAGTTTGGGCCCTATTGAATAATGAATGTTTTGAATTTTCTCCAAAAGTAAAGTAGTTGCAAACTCATCCTTTTAGAAACTTGTTTGGGCTGTTGAGAGGAGTAAAAAACCATCAAAAATTTAAATCCTGCATGATTTTACCAAGAAATGTGATTCTTCATTCAAAACCTGATTTTTGCTATTGGGCTCTATTGAATGGTGAATGTTTTGAATTTTCTCCAAAAGTAAAGTAGTTGCAAACTCATCCTTTTAGAAACTTGTTTGGGCTGTTGAGAGTAGTAAAAAACCATCAAAAATTTCAATCCTGCATGATTCTACCAAGAAATGTGATTCTTCATTCAAAACGCTGGTTTTTGCTATTGGGCTCTATTGAATAATGAATGTTTTGAATTTTCTCCAAAAGTAAAGTAGTTGCAAACTCATGCTTTTAGAGACTTGTTTGGGCTCATGAGAGGAGTAGAAAAACATCAAAAATTTCAGTCCTGCATGATTCTACCAAGAAATGTGTGTTCATTGAAACCGCTGGTTTTTGATAGTTTGGGCCCTATTGAATAATGAATGTTTTGAATTTTCTCCAAAAGTAAAGTAGTTGCAAACTCATCCTTTTAGAAACTTGTTTGGGCTGTTGAGAGGAGTAAAAAACCATCAAAAATTTCAATCCTGCATGATTTTACCAAGAAATGTGATTCTTCATTCAAAACCTGATTTTTGCTATTGGGCTCTATTGAATAGTGAATGTTTTGAATTTTCTCCAAAAGTAAAGTAGTTGCAAACTCATGCTTTTAGAGACTTGTTTGGGCTCATGAGAGGAGTAGAAAAACATCAAAAATTTCAGTCCTGCATGATTCTACCAAGAAATGTGTGTTCATTGAAACCGCTGGTTTTTGATAGTTTGGGCCCTATTGAATAATGAATGTTTTGAATTTTCTCCAAAAGTAAAGTAGTTGCAAACTCATCCTTTTAGAAACTTGTTTGGGCTGTTGAGAGGAGTAAAAAACCATCAAAAACTTCAATCCTGCATGATTCTACCAAGAAATGTGATTCTTCATTCAAAACGCTGGTTTTTGCTATTGGGCTCTATTGAATAATGAATGTTTTGAATTTTCTCCAAAAGTAAAGTAGTTGCAAACTCATGCTTTTAGAGACTTGTTTGGGCTCATGAGAGGAGTAGAAAAACATCAAAAATTTCAGTCCTGCATGATTCTACCAAGAAATGTGTGTTCATTGAAACCGCTGGTGTTTGATAGTTTGGGCCCTATTGAATAATGAATGTTTCGAATTTTCTCCAAAAGTAAAGTAGTTGCAAACTCATCCTTTTAGAAACTTGTTTGGGCTGTTGAGAGGAGTAAAAAACCATCAAAAATTTCAATCCTGCATGATTTTACCAAGAAATGTGATTCTTCATTCAAAACCTGATTTTTGCTATTGGGCTCTATTGAATGGTGAATGTTTTGAATTTTCTCCAAAAGTAAAGTAGTTGCAAACTCATGCTTTTAGAGACTTGTTTGGGCTCATGAGAGGAGTAGAAAAACATCAAAAATTTCAGTCCTGCATGATTCTACCAAGAAATGTGTGTTCATTGAAACCGCTGGTTTTTGATAGTTTGGGCCCTATTGAATAATGAATGTTTTGAATTTTCTCCAAAAGTAAAGTAGTTGCAAACTCATCCTTTTAGAAACTTGTTTGGGCTGTTGAGAGGAGTAAAAAACCATCAAAAATTTCAATCCTGCATGATTCTACCAAGAAATGTGATTCTTCATTCAAAACGCTGGTTTTTGCTATTGGGCTCTATTGAATAATGAATGTTTTGAATTTTCTCCAAAAGTAAAGTAGTTGCAAACTCATGCTTTTAGAGACTTGTTTGGGCTCATGAGAGGAGTAGAAAAACATCAAAAATTTCAGTCCTGCATGATTCTACCAAGAAATGTGTGTTCATTGAAACCGCTGGTGTTTGATAGTTTGGGCCCTATTGAATAATGAATGTTTCGAATTTTCTCCAAAAGTAAAGTAGTTGCAAACTCATCCTTTTAGAAACTTGTTTGGGCTGTTGAGAGGAGTAAAAAACCATCAAAAATTTCAATCCTGCATGATTTTACCAAGAAATGTGATTCTTCATTCAAAACCTGATTTTTGCTATTGGGCTCTATTGAATAGTGAATGTTTTGAATTTTCTCCAAAAGTAAAGTAGTTGCAAACTCATGCTTTTAGAGACTTGTTTGGGCTCATGAGAGGAGTAGAAAAACATCAAAAATTTCAGTCCTGCATGATTCTACCAAGAAATGTGTGTTCATTCAAACCGCTGGTTTTTGATAGTTTGGGCCCTATTGAATAATGAATGTTTTGAATTTTCTCCAAAACTAAAGTAGTTGCAAACTCATCCTTTTAGAAACTTGTTTGGGCTGTTGAGAGGAGTAAAAAACCATCAAAAATTTCAATCCTGCATGATTCTACCAAGAAATGTGATTCTTCATTCAAAACGCTGGTTTTTGCTATTGGGCTCTATTGAATAATGAATGTTTTGAATTTTCTCCAAAAGTAAAGTAGTTGCAAACTCATGCTTTTAGAGACTTGTTTGGGCTCATGAGAGGAGTAGAAAAACATCAAAAATTTCAGTCCTGCATGATTCTACCAAGAAATGTGTGTTCATTGAAACCGCTGGTTTTTGATAGTTTGGGCCCTATTGAATAATGAATGTTTTGAATTTTCTCCAAAAGTAAAGTAGTTGCAAACTCATCCTTTTAGAAACTTGTTTGGGCTGTTGAGAGGAGTAAAAAACCATCAAAAATTTCAATCCTGCATGATTTTACCAAGAAATGTGATTCTTCATTCAAAACCTGATTTTTGCTATTGGGCTCTATTGAATAGTGAATGTTTTGAATTTTCTCCAAAAGTAAAGTACTTGCAAACTCATGCTTTTAGAGACTTGTTTGGGCTCATGAGAGGAGTAGAAAAACATCAAAAATTTCAGTCCTGCATGATTCTACCAAGAAATGTGTGTTCATTGAAACCACTGGTTTTTGATAGTTTGGGCCCTATTGAATAATGAATGTTTTGAATTTTCTCCAAAAGTAAAGTAGTTGCAAACTCATCCTTTTAGAAACTTGTTTGGGCTGTTGAGAGGAGTAAAAAACCATCAAAAATTTCAATCCTGCATGATTTTACCAAGAAATGTGATTCTTCATTCAAAACCTGATTTTTGCTATTGGGCTCTATTGAATAGTGAATGTTTTGAATTTTCTCCAAAAGTAAAGTAGTTGCAAACTCATGCTTTTAGAGACTTGTTTGGGCTCATGAGAGGAGTAGAAAAACATCAAAAATTTCAGTCCTGCATGATTCTACCAAGAAATGTGTGTTCATTGAAACCGCTGGTTTTTGATAGTTTGGGCCCTATTGAATAATGAATGTTTTGAATTTTCTCCAAAAGTAAAGTAGTTGCAAACTCATCCTTTTAGAAACTTGTTTGGGCTGTTGAGAGGAGTAAAAAACCATCAAAAATTTCAATCCTGCATGATTCTACCAAGAAATGTGATTCTTCATTCAAAACGCTGGTTTTTGCTATTGGGCTCTATTGAATAATGAATGTTTTTAATTTTCTCCAAAAGTAAAGTAGTTGCAAACTCATGCTTTTAGAGACTTGTTTGGGCTCATGAGAGGAGTAGAAAAACATCAAAAATTTCAGTCCTGCATGATTCTACCAAGAAATGTGTGTTCATTGAAACCGCTGGTTTTTGATAGTTTGGGCCCTATTGAATAATGAATGTTTTGAATTTTCTCCAAAAGTAAAGTAGTTGCAAACTCATCCTTTTAGAAACTTGTTTGGGCTGTTGAGAGGAGTAAAAAACCATCAAAAATTTCAATCCTGCATGATTCTACCAAGAAATGTGATTCTTCATTCAAAACCTGATTTTTGCTATTGGGCTCTATTGAATAGTGAATGTTTTGAATTTTCTCCAAAAGTAAAGTAGTTGCAAACTCATGCTTTTAGAGACTTGTTTGGGCTCATGAGAGGAGTAGAAAAACATCAAAAATTTCAGTCCTGCATGATTCTACCAAGAAATGTGTGTTCATTGAAACCGCTGGTTTTTGATAGTTTGGGCCCTATTGAATAATGAATGTTTTGAATTTTCTCCAAAAGTAAAGTAGTTGCAAACTCATCCTTTTAGAAACTTGTTTGGGCTGTTGAGAGGAGTAAAAAACCATCAAAAATTTCAATCCTGCATGATTCTACCAAGAAATGTGATTCTTCATTCAAAACGCTGGTTTTTGCTATTGGGCTCTATTGAATAATGAATGTTTTGAATTTTCTCCAAAAGTAAAGTAGTTGCAAACTCATGCTTTTAGAGACTTGTTTGGGCTCATGAGAGGAGTAGAAAAACATCAAAAATTTCAGTCCTGCATGATTCTACCAAGAAATGTGTGTTCATTGAAACCGCTGGTGTTTGATAGTTTGGGCCCTATTGAATAATGAATGTTTCGAATTTTCTCCAAAAGTAAAGTAGTTGCAAACTCATCCTTTTAGAAACTTGTTTGGGCTGTTGAGAGGAGTAAAAAACCATCAAAAATTTCAATCCTGCATGATTTTACCAAGAAATGTGATTCTTCATTCAAAACCTGATTTTTGCTATTGGGCTCTATTGAATGGTGAATGTTTTGAATTTTCTCCAAAAGTAAAGTAGTTGCAAACTCATGCTTTTAGAGACTTGTTTGGGCTCATGAGAGGAGTAGAAAAACATCAAAAATTTCAGTCCTGCATGATTCTACCAAGAAATGTGTGTTCATTGAAACCGCTGGTTTTTGATAGTTTGGGCCCTATTGAATAATGAATGTTTTGAATTTTCTCCAAAAGTAAAGTAGTTGCAAACTCATCCTTTTAGAAACTTGTTTGGGCTGTTGAGAGGAGTAAAAAACCATCAAAAATTTCAATCCTGCATGATTTTACCAAGAAATGTGATTCTTCATTCAAAACCTGATTTTTGCTATTGGGCTCTATTGAATAGTGAATGTTTTGAATTTTCTCCAAAAGTAAAGTAGTTGCAAACTCATGCTTTTAGAGACTTGTTTGGGCTCATGAGAGGAGTAGAAAAACATCAAAAATTTCAGTCCTGCATGATTCTACCAAGAAATGTGTGTTCATTGAAACCGCTGGTTTTTGATAGTTTGGGCCCTATTGAATAATGAATGTTTTGAATTTTCTCCAAAAGTAAAGTAGTTGCAAACTCATCCTTTTAGAAACTTGTTTGGGCTGTTGAGAGGAGTAAAAAACCATCAAAAATTTAAATCCTGCATGATTTTACCAAGAAATGTGATTCTTCATTCAAAACGCTGGTTTTTGCTATTGGGCTCTATTGAATAATGAATGTTTTGAATTTTCTCCAAAAGTAAAGTAGTTGCAAACTCATGCTTTTAGAGACTTGTTTGGGCTCATGAGAGGAGTAGAAAAACATCAAAAATTTCAGTCCTGCATGATTCTACCAAGAAATGTGTGTTCATTGAAACCGCTGGTTTTTGATAGTTTGGGCCCTATTGAATAATGAATGTTTTGAATTTTCTCCAAAAGTAAAGTAGTTGCAAACTCATCCTTTTAGAAACTTGTTTGGGCTGTTGAGAGGAGTAAAAAACCATCAAAAATTTCAATCCTGCATGATTTTACCAAGAAATGTGATTCTTCATTCAAAACCTGATTTTTGCTATTGGGCTCTATTGAATAGTGAATGTTTTGAATTTTCTCCAAAAGTAAAGTACTTGCAAACTCATGCTTTTAGAGACTTGTTTGGGCTCATGAGAGGAGTAGAAAAACATCAAAAATTTCAGTCCTGCATGATTCTACCAAGAAATGTGTGTTCATTGAAACCACTGGTTTTTGATAGTTTGGGCCCTATTGAATAATGAATGTTTTGAATTTTCTCCAAAAGTAAAGTAGTTGCAAACTCATCCTTTTAGAAACTTGTTTGGGCTGTTGAGAGGAGTAAAAAACCATAAAAAATTTCAATCCTGCATGATTTTACCAAGAAATGTGATTCTTCATTCAAAACCTGATTTTTGCTATTGGGCTCTATTGAATGGTGAATGTTTTGAATTTTCTCCAAAAGTAAAGTAGTTGCAAACTCATGCTTTTAGAGACTTGTTTGGGCTCATGAGAGGAGTAGAAAAACATCAAAAATTTCAGTCCTGCATGATTCTACCAAGAAATGTGTGTTCATTGAAACCGCTGGTTTTTGATAGTTTGGGCCCTATTGAATAATGAATGTTTTGAATTTTCTCCAAAAGTAAAGTAGTTGCAAACTCATCCTTTTAGAAACTTGTTTGGGCTGTTGAGAGGAATAAAAAACCATCAAAAATTTCAATCCTGCATGATTTTACCAAGAAATGTGATTCTTCATTCAAAACCTGATTTTTGCTATTGGGCTCTATTGAATAGTGAATGTTTTGAATTTTCTCCAAAAGTAAAGTAGTTGCAAACTCATGCTTTTAGAGACTTGTTTGGGCTCATGAGAGGAGTAGAAAAACATCAAAAATTTCAGTCCTGCATGATTCTACCAAGAAATGTGTGTTCATTGAAACCGCTGGTTTTTGATAGTTTGGGCCCTATTGAATAATGAATGTTTTGAATTTTCTCCAAAAGTAAAGTAGTTGCAAACTCATCCTTTTAGAAACTTGTTTGGGCTGTTGAGAGGAGTAAAAAACCATCAAAAATTTAAATCCTGCATGATTTTACCAAGAAATGTGATTCTTCATTCAAAACCTGATTTTTGCTATTGGGCTCTATTGAATGGTGAATGTTTTGAATTTTCTCCAAAAGTAAAGTAGTTGCAAACTCATCCTTTTAGAAACTTGTTTGGGCTGTTGAGAGGAGTAAAAAACCATCAAAAATTTCAATCCTGCATGATTCTACCAAGAAATGTGATTCTTCATTCAAAACGCTGGTTTTTGCTATTGGGCTCTATTGAATAATGAATGTTTTGAATTTTCTCCAAAAGTAAAGTAGTTGCAAACTCATGCTTTTAGAGACTTGTTTGGGCTCATGAGAGGAGTAGAAAAACATCAAAAATTTCAGTCCTGCATGATTCTACCAAGAAATGTGTGTTCATTGAAACCGCTGGTTTTTGATAGTTTGGGCCCTATTGAATAATGAATGTTTTGAATTTTCTCCAAAAGTAAAGTAGTTGCAAACTCATCCTTTTAGAAACTTGTTTGGGCTGTTGAGAGGAGTAAAAAACCATCAAAAATTTCAATCCTGCATGATTTTACCAAGAAATGTGATTCTTCATTCAAAACCTGATTTTTGCTATTGGGCTCTATTGAATAGTGAATGTTTTGAATTTTCTCCAAAAGTAAAGTACTTGCAAACTCATGCTTTTAGAGACTTGTTTGGGCTCATGAGAGGAGTAGAAAAACATCAAAAATTTCAGTCCTGCATGATTCTACCAAGAAATGTGTGTTCATTGAAACCACTGGTTTTTGATAGTTTGGGCCCTATTGAATAATGAATGTTTTGAATTTTCTCCAAAAGTAAAGTAGTTGCAAACTCATCCTTTTAGAAACTTGTTTGGGCTGTTGAGAGGAGTAAAAAACCATCAAAAATTTCAATCCTGCATGATTTTACCAAGAAATGTGATTCTTCATTCAAAACCTGATTTTTGCTATTGGGCTCTATTGAATAGTGAATGTTTTGAATTTTCTCCAAAAGTAAAGTAGTTGCAAACTCATGCTTTTAGAGACTTGTTTGGGCTCATGAGAGGAGTAGAAAAACATCAAAAATTTCAGTCCTGCATGATTCTACCAAGAAATGTGTGTTCATTGAAACCGCTGGTTTTTGATAGTTTGGGCCCTATTGAATAATGAATGTTTTGAATTTTCTCCAAAAGTAAAGTAGTTGCAAACTCATCCTTTTAGAAACTTGTTTGGGCTGTTGAGAGGAGTAAAAAACCATCAAAAATTTCAATCCTGCATGATTCTACCAAGAAATGTGATTCTTCATTCAAAACGCTGGTTTTTGCTATTGGGCTCTATTGAATAATGAATGTTTTGAATTTTCTCCAAAAGTAAAGTAGTTGCAAACTCATGCTTTTAGAGACTTGTTTGGGCTCATGAGAGGAGTAGAAAAACATCAAAAATTTCAGTCCTGCATGATTCTACCAAGAAATGTGTGTTCATTGAAACCGCTGGTGTTTGATAGTTTGGGCCCTATTGAATAATGAATGTTTTGAATTTTCTCCAAAAGTAAAGTAGTTGCAAACTCATCCTTTTAGAATCTTGTTTGGGCTGTTGAGAGGAGTAAAAAACCATCAAAAATTTCAATCCTGCATGATTTTACCAAGAAATGTGATTCTTCATTCAAAACCTGATTTTTGCTATTGGGCTCTATTGAATGGTGAATGTTTTGAATTTTCTCCAAAAGTAAAGTAGTTGCAAACTCATGCTTTTAGAGACTTGTTTGGGCTCATGAGAGGAGTAGAAAAACATCAAAAATTTCAGTCCTGCATGATTTTACCAAGAAATGTGTGTTCATTGAAACCGCTGGTTTTTGATAGTTTGGGCCCTATTGAATAATGAATGTTTTGAATTTTCTCCAAAAGTAAAGTAGTTGCAAACTCATCCTTTTAGAAACTTGTTTGGGCTGTTGAGAGGAGTAAAAAACCATCAAAAATTTCAATCCTGCATGATTTTACCAAGAAATGTGATTCTTCATTCAAAACCTGATTTTTGCTATTGGGCTCTATTGAATAGTGAATGTTTTGAATTTTCTCCAAAAGTAAAGTACTTGCAAACTCATGCTTTTAGAGACTTGTTTGGGCTCATGAGAGGAGTAGAAAAACATCAAAAATTTCAGTCCTGCATGATTCTACCAAGAAATGTATGTTCATTCAAACCGCTGGTTTTTGATAGTTTGGGCACGATTGAATAATGAATGTTTTGAATTTTCTCCAAAAGTAAAGTAGTTGCAAACTCATCCTTTTAGAAACTTGTTTGGGCTGTTGAGAGGAGGCAAAAACCATCAAAAATTTCAATCCTGCATGATTTTACCAAGAAATGTGATTCTTCATTCAAAACCTGATTTTTGCTATTGGGCTCTATTGAATAGTGAATGTTTTGAATTTTCTCCAAAAGAAAAGTAGTTGCAAACTCATGCTTTTAGAGACTTGTTTGGGCTCATGAGAGGAGTAGAAAAACATCAAAAATTTCAGTCCTGCATGATTCTACCAAGAAATGTGTGTTCATTCAAACCTCTGGTTTTTGATAGCCTTTGGTTTTGATGGTTTTTGGGCCCTATTGAATAATGAATGTTTTGAATTTTCTCCAAAAGTAAAATAGTTGCAAACTCATCCTTTTAGAAACTTGTTTGGGCTTTTGAGAGGAGTAAAAAACCATCAAAAATTTCAATCCTGCATGATTCTACCAAGAAATGTGATTCTTCATTCAAAACGCTGGTTTTTGCTATTGGGCTCTATTGAATAATGAATGTTTTGAATTTTCTCCAAAAGTAAAGTAGTTGCAAACTCATCCGTTTAGAGACTTGTTTGGGCTCATGAGAGGAGTAGAAAAACATCAAAAATTTCAGTCCTGCACGATTCTACCAAGAAATGTGTGTTCATTCAAACCGCTGGTTTTTGATATTTTGGGCCCTATTGAATAATGAATGTTTTGAATTTTCTCCAAAAGTAAAGTAGTTGCAAACTCATCCTTTTAGAAACTTGTTTGGGCTGTTGAGAGGAGTAAAAAACCATCAAAAATTTCAATCCTGCATGATTCTACCAAGAAATGTGATTCTTCATTGAAAAACTGATTTTTGCTATTGGGCTCTATAGAATAATGAATGTTTTGAATTTTCTCCAAAAGTAAAGTAGTTGCAAACTCATGCTTTTAGAGACTTGTTTGGGCTCATGAGAGGAGTAGAAAAACATCAAAAATTTCAGTCCTGCATGATTCTACCAAGAAATGTGTGTTCATTGAAACCGCTGGTTTTTGATAGTTTGGGCCCTATTGAATAATGAATGTTTTGAATTTTCTCCAAAAGTAAAGTAGTTGCAAACTCATCCTTTTAGAAACTTGTTTGGGCTGTTGAGAGGAGTAAAAAACCATCAAAAATTTCAATCCTGCATGATTTTACCAAGAAATGTGATTCTTCATTCAAAACGCTGGTTTTTGCTATTGGGCTCTATTGAATAATGAATGTTTTGAATTTTCTCCAAAAGTAAAGTAGTTGCAAACTCATCCTTTTAGAAACTTGTTTGGGCTGTTGAGAGGAGTAAAAAACCATCAAAAATTTCAATCCTGCATGATTCTACCAAGAAATGTGATTCTTCATTCAAAACGATGGTTTTTGCTATTGGGCTCTATTGAATAATGAATGTTTTGAATTTTCTCCAAAAGTAAAGTAGTTGCAAACTCATGCTTTTATAGACTTGTTTGGGCTCATGAGAGGAGTAGAAAAACATCAAAAATTTCAGTCCTGCATGATTCTACCAAGAAATGTGTGTTCATTGAAACCGCTGGTTTTTGATAGTTTGGACCCTATTGAATAATGAATGTTTTGAATTTTCTCCAAAAGTAAAATAGTTGCAAACTCATCCTTTTAGAAACTTGTTTGGGCTTTTGAGAGGAGTAAAAAACCATCAAAAATTTCAATCCTGCATGATTCTACCAAGAAATGTGATTCTTCATTCAAAACGCTGGTTTTTGCTATTGGGCTCTATTGAATAATGAATGTTTTGAATTTTCTCCAAAAGTAAAGTAGTTGCAAACTCATCCGTTTAGAGACTTGTTTGGGCTCATGAGAGGAGTAGAAAAACATCAAAAATTTCAGTCCTGCACGATTCTACCAAGAAATGTGTGTTCATTCAAACCGCTGGTTTTTGATATTTTGGGCCCTATTGAATAATGAATGTTTTGAATTTTCTCCAAAAGTAAAGTAGTTGCAAACTCATCCTTTTAGAAACTTGTTTGGGCTGTTGAGAGGAGTAAAAAACCATCAAAAATTTCAATCCTGCATGATTCTACCAAGAAATGTGATTCTTCATTGAAAAACTGATTTTTGCTATTGGGCTCTATAGAATAATGAATGTTTTGAATTTTCTCCAAAAGTAAAGTAGTTGCAAACTCATGCTTTTAGAGACTTGTTTGGGCTCATGAGAGGAGTAGAAAAACATCAAAAATTTCAGTCCTGCATGATTCTACCAAGAAATGTGTGTTCATTGAAACCGCTGGTTTTTGATAGTTTGGGCCCTATTGAATAATGAATGTTTTGAATTTTCTCCAAAAGTAAAGTAGTTGCAAACTCATCCTTTTAGAAACTTGTTTGGGCTGTTGAGAGGAGTAAAAAACCATCAAAAATTTCAATCCTGCATGATTTTACCAAGAAATGTGATTCTTCATTCAAAACGCTGGTTTTTGCTATTGGGCTCTATTGAATAATGAATGTTTTGAATTTTCTCCAAAAGTAAAGTAGTTGCAAACTCATCCTTTTAGAAACTTGTTTGGGCTGTTGAGAGGAGTAAAAAACCATCAAAAATTTCAATCCTGCATGATTCTACCAAGAAATGTGATTCTTCATTCAAAACGATGGTTTTTGCTATTGGGCTCTATTGAATAATGAATGTTTTGAATTTTCTCCAAAAGTAAAGTAGTTGCAAACTCATGCTTTTATAGACTTGTTTGGGCTCATGAGAGGAGTAGAAAAACATCAAAAATTTCAGTCCTGCATGATTCTACCAAGAAATGTGTGTTCATTGAAACCGCTGGTTTTTGATAGTTTGGACCCTATTGAATAATGAATGTTTTGAATTTTCTCCAAAAGTAAAGTAGTTGCAAACTCATCCTTTTAGAAACTTGTTTGGGCTGTTGAGAGGAGTAAAAAACCATCAAAAATTTCAATCCTGCATGATTCTACCAAGAAATGTGATTCTTCATTCAAAATGCTGGTTTTTGCTATTGGGCTCTATTGAATAATGAATGTTTTGAATTTTCTCCAAAAGTAAAGTAGTTGCAAACTCATGCTTTTAGAGACTTGTTTGGGCTCATGAGAGGAGTAGAAAAACATCAAAAATTTCAGTCCTGCATGATTCTACCAAGAAATGTGTGTTCATTGAAACCGCTGGTGTTTGATAGTTTGGGCCCTATTGAATAATGAATGTTTTGAATTTTCTCCAAAAGTAAAGTAGTTGCAAACTCATCCTTTTAGAATCTTGTTTGGGATGTTGAGAGGAGTAAAAAACCATCAAAAATTTCAATCCTGCATGATTTTACCAAGAAATGTGATTCTTCATTCAAAACCTGATTTTTGCTATTGGGCTCTATTGAATAATGAATGTTTTGAATTTTCTCCAAAAGTAAAGTAGTTGCAAACTCATCCTTTTAGAAACTTGTTTGGGCTGTTGAGAGGAGTAAAAAACCATCAAAAATTTCAATCCTGCATGATTCTACCAAGAAATGTGATTCTTCATTCAAAACGCTGGTTTTTGCTATTGGGCTCTATTAAATAATGAATGTTTTGAATTTTCTCCAAAAGTAAAGTAGTTGCAAACTCATGCTTTTATAGACTTGTTTGGGTTCATGAGAGGAGTAGAAAAACATCAAAAATTTCAGTCCTGCATGATTCTACCAAGAAATGTGTGTTCATTGAAACCGCTGGTTTTTGATAGTTTGGACCCTATTGAATAATGAATGTTTTGAATTTTCTCCAAAAGTAAAGTAGTTGCAAACTCATCCTTTTAGAATCTTGTTTGGGATGTTGAGAGGAGTAAAAAACCATCAAAAATTTCAATCCTGCATGATTTTACCAAGAAATGTGATTCTTCATTCAAAACCTGATTTTTGCTATTGGGCTCTATTGAATAATGAATGTTTTGAATTTTCTCCAAAAGTAAAGTAGTTGCAAACTCATCCTTTTAGAAACTTGTTTGGGCTGTTGAGAGGAGTAAAAAACCATCAAAAATTTCAATCCTGCATGATTCTACCAAGAAATGTGATTCTTCATTCAAAACGCTGGTTTTTGCTATTGGGCTCTATTGAATAATGAATGTTTTGAATTTTCTCCAAAAGTAAAGTAGTTGCAAACTCATGCTTTTAGAGACTTGTTTGGGCTCATGAGAGGAGTAGAAAAACATCAAAAATTTCAGTCCTGCATGATTCTACCAAGAAATGTGTGTTCATTGAAACCGCTGGTTTTTGATAGTTTGGGCCCTATTGAATAATGAATGTTTTGAATTTTCTCCAAAAGTAAAGTAGTTGCAAACTCATCCTTTTAGAAACTTGTTTGGGCTGTTGAGAGGAGTAAAAAACCATCAAAAATTTCAATCCTGCATGATTTTACCAAGAAATGTGATTCTTCATTCAAAACCTGATTTTTGCTATTGGGCTCTATTGAATAGTGAATGTTTTGAATTTTCTCCAAAAGTAAAGTAGTTGCAAACTCATGCTTTTAGAGACTTGTTTGGGCTCATGAGAGGAGTAGAAAAACATCAAAAATTTCAGTCCTGCATGATTCTACCAAGAAATGTGTGTTCATTCAAACCGCTGGTTTTTGATAGTTTGGGCCCTATTGAATAATGAATGTTTTGAATTTTCTCCAAAAGTAAAGTAGTTGCAAACTCATCCTTTTAGAAACTTGTTTGGGCTGTTGAGAGGAGTAAAAAACCATCAAAAATTTCAATCCTGCATGATTCTACCAAGAAATGTGATTCTTCATTCAAAAGGCTGGTTTTTGCTATTGCGCTCTATTGAATAATGAATGTTTTGAATTTTCTCCAAAAGTAAAGTAGTTGCAAACTCATGCTTTTAGAGACTTGTTTGGGCTCATGAGAGGAGTAGAAAAACATCAAAAATTTCAGTCCTGCATGATTCTACCAAGAAATGTGTGTTCATTGAAACCGCTGGTTTTTGATAGTTTGGGCCCTATTGAATAATGAATGTTTTGAATTTTCTCCAAAAGTAAAGTAGTTGCAAACTCATCCTTTTAGAAACTTGTTTGGGCTGTTGAGAGGAGTAAAAAACCATCAAAAATTTCAATCCTGCATGATTTTACCAAGAAATGTGATTCTTCATTCAAAACCTGATTTTTGCTATTGGGCTCTATTGAATGGTGAATGTTTTGAATTTTCTCCAAAAGTAAAGTAGTTGCAAACTCATGCTTTTAGAGACTTGTTTGGGCTCATGAGAGGAGTAGAAAAACATCAAAAATTTCAGTCCTGCATGATTCTACCAAGAAATGTGTGTTCATTGAAACCGCTGGTTTTTGATAGTTTGGGCCCTATTGAATAATGAATGTTTTGAATTTTCTCCAAAAGTAAAGTAGTTGCAAACTCATCCTTTTAGAAACTTGTTTGGGCTGTTGAGAGGAGTAAAAAACCATCAAAAATTTCAATCCTGCATGATTCTACCAAGAAATGTGATTCTTCATTCAAAACGCTGGTTTTTGCTATTGGGCTCTATTGAATAATGAATGTTTTGAATTTTCTCCAAAAGTAAAGTAGTTGCAAACTCATGCTTTTAGAGACTTGTTTGGGCTCATGAGAGGAGTAGAAAAACATCAAAAATTTCAGTCCTGCATGATTCTACCAAGAAATGTGTGTTCATTGAAACCGCTGGTGTTTGATTGTTTGGGCCCTATTGAATAATGAATGTTTAGAATTTTCTCCAAAAGTAAAGTAGTTGCAAACTCATCCTTTTAGAATCTTGTTTGGGCTGTTGAGAGGAGTAAAAAACCATCAAAAATTTCAATCCTGCATGATTTTACCAAGAAATGTGATTCTTCATTCAAAACCTGATTTTTGCTATTGGGCTCTATTGAATGGTGAATGTTTTGAATTTTCTCCAAAAGTAAAGTAGTTGCAAACTCATGCTTTTAGAGACTTGTTTGGGCTCATGAGAGGAGTAGAAAAACATCAAAAATTTCAGTCCTGCATGATTCTACCAAGAAATGTGTGTTCATTGAAACCGCTGGTTTTTGATAGTTTGGGCCCTATTGAATAATGAATGTTTTGAATTTTCTCCAAAAGTAAAGTAGTTGCAAACTCATCCTTTTAGAAACTTGTTTGGGCTGTTGAGAGGAGTAAAAAACCATCAAAAATTTCAATCCTGCATGATTTTACCAAGAAATGTGATTCTTCATTCAAAACCTGATTTTTGCTATTGGGCTCTATTGAATAGTGAATGTTTTGAATTTTCTCCAAAAGTAAAGTAGTTGCAAACTCATGCTTTTAGAGACTTGTTTGGGCTCATGAGAGGAGTAGAAAAACATCAAAAATTTCAGTCCTGCATGATTCTACCAAGAAATGTGTGTTCATTCAAACCGCTGGTTTTTGATAGTTTGGGCCCTATTGAATAATGAATGTTTTGAATTTTCTCCAAAAGTAAAGTAGTTGCAAACTCATCCTTTTAGAAACTTGTTTGGGCTGTTGAGAGGAGTAAAAAACCATCAAAAATTTCAATCCTGCATGATTCTACCAAGAAATGTGATTCTTCATTCAAAACGCTGGTTTTTGCTATTGGGCTCTATTGAATAATGAATGTTTTGAATTTTCTCCAAAAGTAAAGTAGTTGCAAACTCATGCTTTTAGAGACTTGTTTGGGCTCATGAGAGGAGTAGAAAAACATCAAAAATTTCAGTCCTGCATGATTCTACCAAGAAATGTGTGTTCATTGAAACCGCTGGTTTTTGATAGTTTGGGCCCTATTGAATAATGAATGTTTTGAATTTTCTCCAAAAGTAAAGTAGTTGCAAACTCATCCTTTTAGAAACTTGTTTGGGCTGTTGAGAGGAGTAAAAAACCATCAAAAATTTCAATCCTGCATGATTTTACCAAGAAATGTGATTCTTCATTCAAAACCTGATTTTTGCTATTGGGCTCTATTGAATAGTGAATGTTTTGAATTTTCTCCAAAAGTAAAGTAGTTGCAAACTCATGCTTTTAGAGACTTGTTTGGGCTCATGAGAGGAGTAGAAAAACATCAAAAATTTCAGTCCTGCATGATTCTACCAAGAAATGTGTGTTCATTCAAACCTCTGGTTTTTGATAGCCTTTGGTTTTGATGGTTTTTGGGCCCTATTGAATAATGAATGTTTTGAATTTTCTCCAAAAGTAAAATAGTTGCAAACTCATCCTTTTAGAAACTTGTTTGGGCTTTTGAGAGGAGTAAAAAACCATCAAAAATTTCAATCCTGCATGATTCTACCAAGAAATGTGATTCTTCATTCAAAACGCTGGTTTTTGCTATTGGGCTCTATTGAATAATGAATGTTTTGAATTTTCTCCAAAAGTAAAGTAGTTGCAAACTCATCCGTTTAGAGACTTGTTTGGGCTCATGAGAGGAGTAGAAAAACATCAAAAATTTCAGTCCTGCACGATTCTACCAAGAAATGTGTGTTCATTCAAACCGCTGGTTTTTGATATTTTGGGCCCTATTGAATAATGAATGTTTTGAATTTTCTCCAAAAGTAAAGTAGTTGCAAACTCATCCTTTTAGAAACTTGTTTGGGCTGTTGAGAGGAGTAAAAAACCATCAAAAATTTCAATCCTGCATGATTCTACCAAGAAATGTGATTCTTCATTGAAAAACTGATTTTTGCTATTGGGCTCTATAGAATAATGAATGTTTTGAATTTTCTCCAAAAGTAAAGTAGTTGCAAACTCATGCTTTTAGAGACTTGTTTGGGCTCATGAGAGGAGTAGAAAAACATCAAAAATTTCAGTCCTGCATGATTCTACCAAGAAATGTGTGTTCATTGAAACCGCTGGTTTTTGATAGTTTGGGCCCTATTGAATAATGAATGTTTTGAATTTTCTCCAAAAGTAAAGTAGTTGCAAACTCATCCTTTTAGAAACTTGTTTGGGCTGTTGAGAGGAGTAAAAAACCATCAAAAATTTCAATCCTGCATGATTTTACCAAGAAATGTGATTCTTCATTCAAAACGCTGGTTTTTGCTATTGGGCTCTATTGAATAATGAATGTTTTGAATTTTCTCCAAAAGTAAAGTAGTTGCAAACTCATCCTTTTAGAAACTTGTTTGGGCTGTTGAGAGGAGTAAAAAACCATCAAAAATTTCAATCCTGCATGATTCTACCAAGAAATGTGATTCTTCATTCAAAACGATGGTTTTTGCTATTGGGCTCTATTGAATAATGAATGTTTTGAATTTTCTCCAAAAGTAAAGTAGTTGCAAACTCATGCTTTTATAGACTTGTTTGGGCTCATGAGAGGAGTAGAAAAACATCAAAAATTTCAGTCCTGCATGATTCTACCAAGAAATGTGTGTTCATTGAAACCGCTGGTTTTTGATAGTTTGGACCCTATTGAATAATGAATGTTTTGAATTTTCTCCAAAAGTAAAGTAGTTGCAAACTCATCCTTTTAGAAACTTGTTTGGGCTGTTGAGAGGAGTAAAAAACCATCAAAAATTTCAATCCTGCATGATTCTACCAAGAAATGTGATTCTTCATTCAAAATGCTGGTTTTTGCTATTGGGCTCTATTGAATAATGAATGTTTTGAATTTTCTCCAAAAGTAAAGTAGTTGCAAACTCATGCTTTTAGAGACTTGTTTGGGCTCATGAGAGGAGTAGAAAAACATCAAAAATTTCAGTCCTGCATGATTCTACCAAGAAATGTGTGTTCATTGAAACCGCTGGTGTTTGATAGTTTGGGCCCTATTGAATAATGAATGTTTTGAATTTTCTCCAAAAGTAAAGTAGTTGCAAACTCATCCTTTTAGAATCTTGTTTGGGATGTTGAGAGGAGTAAAAAACCATCAAAAATTTCAATCCTGCATGATTTTACCAAGAAATGTGATTCTTCATTCAAAACCTGATTTTTGCTATTGGGCTCTATTGAATAATGAATGTTTTGAATTTTCTCCAAAAGTAAAGTAGTTGCAAACTCATCCTTTTAGAAACTTGTTTGGGCTGTTGAGAGGAGTAAAAAACCATCAAAAATTTCAATCCTGCATGATTCTACCAAGAAATGTGATTCTTCATTCAAAACGCTGGTTTTTGCTATTGGGCTCTATTAAATAATGAATGTTTTGAATTTTCTCCAAAAGTAAAGTAGTTGCAAACTCATGCTTTTATAGACTTGTTTGGGTTCATGAGAGGAGTAGAAAAACATCAAAAATTTCAGTCCTGCATGATTCTACCAAGAAATGTGTGTTCATTGAAACCGCTGGTTTTTGATAGTTTGGACCCTATTGAATAATGAATGTTTTGAATTTTCTCCAAAAGTAAAGTAGTTGCAAACTCATCCTTTTAGAATCTTGTTTGGGATGTTGAGAGGAGTAAAAAACCATCAAAAATTTCAATCCTGCATGATTTTACCAAGAAATGTGATTCTTCATTCAAAACCTGATTTTTGCTATTGGGCTCTATTGAATAATGAATGTTTTGAATTTTCTCCAAAAGTAAAGTAGTTGCAAACTCATCCTTTTAGAAACTTGTTTGGGCTGTTGAGAGGAGTAAAAAACCATCAAAAATTTCAATCCTGCATGATTCTACCAAGAAATGTGATTCTTCATTCAAAACGCTGGTTTTTGCTATTGGGCTCTATTGAATAATGAATGTTTTGAATTTTCTCCAAAAGTAAAGTAGTTGCAAACTCATGCTTTTAGAGACTTGTTTGGGCTCATGAGAGGAGTAGAAAAACATCAAAAATTTCAGTCCTGCATGATTCTACCAAGAAATGTGTGTTCATTGAAACCGCTGGTTTTTGATAGTTTGGGCCCTATTGAATAATGAATGTTTTGAATTTTCTCCAAAAGTAAAGTAGTTGCAAACTCATCCTTTTAGAAACTTGTTTGGGCTGTTGAGAGGAGTAAAAAACCATCAAAAATTTCAATCCTGCATGATTTTACCAAGAAATGTGATTCTTCATTCAAAACCTGATTTTTGCTATTGGGCTCTATTGAATAGTGAATGTTTTGAATTTTCTCCAAAAGTAAAGTAGTTGCAAACTCATGCTTTTAGAGACTTGTTTGGGCTCATGAGAGGAGTAGAAAAACATCAAAAATTTCAGTCCTGCATGATTCTACCAAGAAATGTGTGTTCATTCAAACCGCTGGTTTTTGATAGTTTGGGCCCTATTGAATAATGAATGTTTTGAATTTTCTCCAAAAGTAAAGTAGTTGCAAACTCATCCTTTTAGAAACTTGTTTGGGCTGTTGAGAGGAGTAAAAAACCATCAAAAATTTCAATCCTGCATGATTCTACCAAGAAATGTGATTCTTCATTCAAAAGGCTGGTTTTTGCTATTGCGCTCTATTGAATAATGAATGTTTTGAATTTTCTCCAAAAGTAAAGTAGTTGCAAACTCATGCTTTTAGAGACTTGTTTGGGCTCATGAGAGGAGTAGAAAAACATCAAAAATTTCAGTCCTGCATGATTCTACCAAGAAATGTGTGTTCATTGAAACCGCTGGTTTTTGATAGTTTGGGCCCTATTGAATAATGAATGTTTTGAATTTTCTCCAAAAGTAAAGTAGTTGCAAACTCATCCTTTTAGAAACTTGTTTGGGCTGTTGAGAGGAGTAAAAAACCATCAAAAATTTCAATCCTGCATGATTTTACCAAGAAATGTGATTCTTCATTCAAAACCTGATTTTTGCTATTGGGCTCTATTGAATGGTGAATGTTTTGAATTTTCTCCAAAAGTAAAGTAGTTGCAAACTCATGCTTTTAGAGACTTGTTTGGGCTCATGAGAGGAGTAGAAAAACATCAAAAATTTCAGTCCTGCATGATTCTACCAAGAAATGTGTGTTCATTGAAACCGCTGGTTTTTGATAGTTTGGGCCCTATTGAATAATGAATGTTTTGAATTTTCTCCAAAAGTAAAGTAGTTGCAAACTCATCCTTTTAGAAACTTGTTTGGGCTGTTGAGAGGAGTAAAAAACCATCAAAAATTTCAATCCTGCATGATTCTACCAAGAAATGTGATTCTTCATTCAAAACGCTGGTTTTTGCTATTGGGCTCTATTGAATAATGAATGTTTTGAATTTTCTCCAAAAGTAAAGTAGTTGCAAACTCATGCTTTTAGAGACTTGTTTGGGCTCATGAGAGGAGTAGAAAAACATCAAAAATTTCAGTCCTGCATGATTCTACCAAGAAATGTGTGTTCATTGAAACCGCTGGTGTTTGATTGTTTGGGCCCTATTGAATAATGAATGTTTAGAATTTTCTCCAAAAGTAAAGTAGTTGCAAACTCATCCTTTTAGAATCTTGTTTGGGCTGTTGAGAGGAGTAAAAAACCATCAAAAATTTCAATCCTGCATGATTTTACCAAGAAATGTGATTCTTCATTCAAAACCTGATTTTTGCTATTGGGCTCTATTGAATGGTGAATGTTTTGAATTTTCTCCAAAAGTAAAGTAGTTGCAAACTCATGCTTTTAGAGACTTGTTTGGGCTCATGAGAGGAGTAGAAAAACATCAAAAATTTCAGTCCTGCATGATTCTACCAAGAAATGTGTGTTCATTGAAACCGCTGGTTTTTGATAGTTTGGGCCCTATTGAATAATGAATGTTTTGAATTTTCTCCAAAAGTAAAGTAGTTGCAAACTCATCCTTTTAGAAACTTGTTTGGGCTGTTGAGAGGAGTAAAAAACCATCAAAAATTTCAATCCTGCATGATTTTACCAAGAAATGTGATTCTTCATTCAAAACCTGATTTTTGCTATTGGGCTCTATTGAATAGTGAATGTTTTGAATTTTCTCCAAAAGTAAAGTAGTTGCAAACTCATGCTTTTAGAGACTTGTTTGGGCTCATGAGAGGAGTAGAAAAACATCAAAAATTTCAGTCCTGCATGATTCTACCAAGAAATGTGTGTTCATTCAAACCGCTGGTTTTTGATAGTTTGGGCCCTATTGAATAATGAATGTTTTGAATTTTCTCCAAAAGTAAAGTAGTTGCAAACTCATCCTTTTAGAAACTTGTTTGGGCTGTTGAGAGGAGTAAAAAACCATCAAAAATTTCAATCCTGCATGATTCTACCAAGAAATGTGATTCTTCATTCAAAACGCTGGTTTTTGCTATTGGGCTCTATTGAATAATGAATGTTTTGAATTTTCTCCAAAAGTAAAGTAGTTGCAAACTCATGCTTTTAGAGACTTGTTTGGGCTCATGAGAGGAGTAGAAAAACATCAAAAATTTCAGTCCTGCATGATTCTACCAAGAAATGTGTGTTCATTGAAACCGCTGGTTTTTGATAGTTTGGGCCCTATTGAATAATGAATGTTTTGAATTTTCTCCAAAAGTAAAGTAGTTGCAAACTCATCCTTTTAGAAACTTGTTTGGGCTGTTGAGAGGAGTAAAAAACCATCAAAAATTTCAATCCTGCATGATTTTACCAAGAAATGTGATTCTTCATTCAAAACCTGATTTTTGCTATTGGGCTCTATTGAATAGTGAATGTTTTGAATTTTCTCCAAAAGTAAAGTAGTTGCAAACTCATGCTTTTAGAGACTTGTTTGGGCTCATGAGAGGAGTAGAAAAACATCAAAAATTTCAGTCCTGCATGATTCTACCAAGAAATGTGTGTTCATTGAAACCGCTGGTTTTTGATAGTTTGGGCCCTATTGAATAATGAATGTTTTGAATTTTCTCCAAAAGTAAAGTAGTTGCAAACTCATCCTTTTAGAAACTTGTTTGGGCTGTTGAGAGGAGTAAAAAACCATCAAAAATTTCAATCCTGCATGATTTTACCAAGAAATGTGATTCTTCATTCAAAACCTGATTTTTGCTATTGGGCTCTATTGAATAGTGAATGTTTTGAATTTTCTCCAAAAGTAAAGTAGTTGCAAACTCATGCTTTTAGAGACTTGTTTGGGCTCATGAGAGGAGTAGAAAAACATCAAAAATTTCAGTCCTGCATGATTCTACCAAGAAATGTGTGTTCATTCAAACCGCTGGTTTTTGATTGTTTGGGCCCTATTGAATAATGAATGTTTTGAATTTTCTCCAAAAGTAAAGTAGTTGCAAACTCATCCTTTTAGAAACTTGTTTGGGCTGTTGAGAGGAGTAAAAAACCATCAAAAATTTCAATCCTGCATGATTCTACCAAGAAATGTGATTCTTCATTCAAAACCTGATTTTTGCTATTGGGCTCTATTGAATGGTGAATGTTTTGAATTTTCTCCAAAAGTAAAGTAGTTGCAAACTCATGCTTTTAGAGACTTGTTTGGGCTCATGAGAGGAGTAGAAAAACATCAAAAATTTCAGTCCTGCATGATTCTACCAAGAAATGTGTGTTCATTGAAACCGCTGGTTTTTGATAGTTTGGGCCCTATTGAATAATGAATGTTTTGAATTTTCTCCAAAAGTAAAGTAGTTGCAAACTCATCCTTTTAGAAACTTGTTTGGGCTGTTGAGAGGAGTAAAAAACCATCAAAAATTTCAATCCTGCATGATTTTACCAAGAAATGTGATTCTTCATTCAAAACCTGATTTTTGCTATTGGGCTCTATTGAATAGTGAATGTTTTGAATTTTCTCCAAAAGTAAAGTAGTTGCAAACTCATGCTTTTAGAGACTTGTTTGGGCTCATGAGAGGAGTAGAAAAACATCAAAAATTTCAGTCCTGCATGATTCTACCAAGAAATGTGTGTTCATTGAAACCGCTGGTTTTTGATAGTTTGGGCCCTATTGAATAATGAATGTTTTGAATTTTCTCCAAAAGTAAAGTAGTTGCAAACTCATCCTTTTAGAAACTTGTTTGGGTTGTTGAGAGGAGTAAAAAACCATCAAAAATTTCAATCCTGCATGATTCTACCAAGAAATGTGATTCTTCATTCAAAACGCTGGTTTTTGCTATTGGGCTCTATTGAATAATGAATGTTTTTAATTTTCTCCAAAAGTAAAGTAGTTGCAAACTCATGCTTTTAGAGACTTGTTTGGGCTCATGAGAGGAGTAGAAAAACATCAAAAATTTCAGTCCTGCATGATTCTACCAAGAAATGTGTGTTCATTGAAACCGCTGGTTTTTGATAGTTTGGGCCCTATTGAATAATGAATGTTTTGAATTTTCTCCAAAAGTAAAGTAGTTGCAAACTCAACCTTTTAGAAACTTGTTTGGGCTGTTGAGAGGAGTAAAAAACCATCAAAAATTTCAATCCTGCATGATTCTACCAAGAAATGTGATTCTTCATTCAAAACCTGATTTTTGCTATTGGGCTCTATTGAATAGTGAATGTTTTGAATTTTCTCCAAAAGTAAAGTAGTTGCAAACTCATGCTTTTAGAGACTTGTTTGGGCTCATGAGAGGAGTAGAAAAACATCAAAAATTTCAGTCCTGCATGATTCTACCAAGAAATGTGTGTTCATTGAAACCGCTGGTTTTTGATAGTTTGGGCCCTATTGAATAATGAATGTTTTGAATTTTCTCCAAAAGTAAAGTAGTTGCAAACTCATCCTTTTAGAAACTTGTTTGGGCTGTTGAGAGGAGTAAAAAACCATCAAAAATTTCAATCCTGCATGATTCTACCAAGAAATGTGATTCTTCATTCAAAACGCTGGTTTTTGCTATTGGGATCTATTGAATAATGAATGTTTTGAATTTTCTCCAAAAGTAAAGTAGTTGCAAACTCATGCTTTTAGAGACTTGTTTGGGCTCATGAGAGGAGTAGAAAAACATCAAAAATTTCAGTCCTGCATGATTCTACCAAGAAATGTGTGTTCATTGAAACCGCTGGTGTTTGATAGTTTGGGCCCTATTGAATAATGAATGTTTCGAATTTTCTCCAAAAGTAAAGTAGTTGCAAACTCATCCTTTTAGAAACTTGTTTGGGCTGTTGAGAGGAGTAAAAAACCATCAAAAATTTCAATCCTGCATGATTTTACCAAGAAATGTGATTCTTCATTCAAAACCTGATTTTTGCTATTGGGCTCTATTGAATGGTGAATGTTTTGAATTTTCTCCAAAAGTAAAGTAGTTGCAAACTCATGCTTTTAGAGACTTGTTTGGGCTCATGAGAGGAGTAGAAAAACATCAAAAATTTCAGTCCTGCATGATTCTACCAAGAAATGTGTGTTCATTGAAACCGCTGGTTTTTGATAGTTTGGGCCCTATTGAATAATGAATGTTTTGAATTTTCTCCAAAAGTAAAGTAGTTGCAAACTCATCCTTTTAGAAACTTGTTTGGGCTGTTGAGAGGAGTAAAAAACCATCAAAAATTTCAATCCTGCATGATTTTACCAAGAAATGTGATTCTTCATTCAAAACCTGATTTTTGCTATTGGGCTCTATTGAATAGTGAATGTTTTGAATTTTCTCCAAAAGTAAAGTAGTTGCAAACTCATGCTTTTAGAGACTTGTTTGGGCTCATGAGAGGAGTAGAAAAACATCAAAAATTTCAGTCCTGCATGATTCTACCAAGAAATGTGTGTTCATTGAAACCGCTGGTTTTTGATAGTTTGGGCCCTATTGAATAATGAATGTTTTGAATTTTCTCCAAAAGTAAAGTAGTTGCAAACTCATCCTTTTAGAAACTTGTTTGGGCTGTTGAGAGGAGTAAAAAACCATCAAAAATTTAAATCCTGCATGATTTTACCAAGAAATGTGATTCTTCATTCAAAACCTGATTTTTGCTATTGGGCTCTATTGAATGGTGAATGTTTTGAATTTTCTCCAAAAGTAAAGTAGTTGCAAACTCATCCTTTTAGAAACTTGTTTGGGCTGTTGAGAGGAGTAAAAAACCATCAAAAATTTCAATCCTGCATGATTCTACCAAGAAATGTGATTCTTCATTCAAAACGCTGGTTTTTGCTATTGGGCTCTATTGAATAATGAATGTTTTGAATTTTCTCCAAAAGTAAAGTAGTTGCAAACTCATGCTTTTAGAGACTTGTTTGGGCTCATGAGAGGAGTAGAAAAACATCAAAAATTTCAGTCCTGCATGATTCTACCAAGAAATGTGTGTTCATTGAAACCGCTGGTTTTTGATAGTTTGGGCCCTATTGAATAATGAATGTTTTGAATTTTCTCCAAAAGTAAAGTAGTTGCAAACTCATCCTTTTAGAAACTTGTTTGGGCTGTTGAGAGGAGTAAAAAACCATCAAAAATTTCAATCCTGCATGATTTTACCAAGAAATGTGATTCTTCATTCAAAACCTGATTTTTGCTATTGGGCTCTATTGAATAGTGAATGTTTTGAATTTTCTCCAAAAGTAAAGTACTTGCAAACTCATGCTTTTAGAGACTTGTTTGGGCTCATGAGAGGAGTAGAAAAACATCAAAAATTTCAGTCCTGCATGATTCTACCAAGAAATGTGTGTTCATTGAAACCACTGGTTTTTGATAGTTTGGGCCCTATTGAATAATGAATGTTTTGAATTTTCTCCAAAAGTAAAGTAGTTGCAAACTCATCCTTTTAGAAACTTGTTTGGGCTGTTGAGAGGAGTAAAAAACCATCAAAAATTTCAATCCTGCATGATTTTACCAAGAAATGTGATTCTTCATTCAAAACCTGATTTTTGCTATTGGGCTCTATTGAATAGTGAATGTTTTGAATTTTCTCCAAAAGTAAAGTAGTTGCAAACTCATGCTTTTAGAGACTTGTTTGGGCTCATGAGAGGAGTAGAAAAACATCAAAAATTTCAGTCCTGCATGATTCTACCAAGAAATGTGTGTTCATTGAAACCGCTGGTTTTTGATAGTTTGGGCCCTATTGAATAATGAATGTTTTGAATTTTCTCCAAAAGTAAAGTAGTTGCAAACTCATCCTTTTAGAAACTTGTTTGGGCTGTTGAGAGGAGTAAAAAAACCATCAAAAATTTCAATCCTGCATGATTCTACCAAGAAATGTGATTCTTCATTCAAAACGCTGGTTTTTGCTATTGGGCTCTATTGAATAATGAATGTTTTGAATTTTCTCCAAAAGTAAAGTAGTTGCAAACTCATGCTTTTAGAGACTTGTTTGGGCTCATGAGAGGAGTAGAAAAACATCAAAAATTTCAGTCCTGCATGATTCTACCAAGAAATGTGTGTTCATTGAAACCGCTGGTGTTTGATAGTTTGGGCCCTATTGAATAATGAATGTTTTGAATTTTCTCCAAAAGTAAAGTAGTTGCAAACTCATCCTTTTAGAATCTTGTTTGGGCTGTTGAGAGGAGTAAAAAACCATCAAAAATTTCAATCCTGCATGATTTTACCAAGAAATGTGATTCTTCATTCAAAACCTGATTTTTGCTATTGGGCTCTATTGAATGGTGAATGTTTTGAATTTTCTCCAAAAGTAAAGTAGTTGCAAACTCATGCTTTTAGAGACTTGTTTGGGCTCATGAGAGGAGTAGAAAAACATCAAAAATTTCAGTCCTGCATGATTTTACCAAGAAATGTGTGTTCATTGAAACCGCTGGTTTTTGATAGTTTGGGCCCTATTGAATAATGAATGTTTTGAATTTTCTCCAAAAGTAAAGTAGTTGCAAACTCATCCTTTTAGAAACTTGTTTGGGCTGTTGAGAGGAGTAAAAAACCATCAAAAATTTCAATCCTGCATGATTTTACCAAGAAATGTGATTCTTCATTCAAAACCTGATTTTTGCTATTGGGCTCTATTGAATAGTGAATGTTTTGAATTTTCTCCAAAAGTAAAGTAGTTGCAAACTCATGCTTTTAGAGACTTGTTTGGGCTCATGAGAGGAGTAGAAAAACATCAAAAATTTCAGTCCTGCATGATTCTACCAAGAAATGTGTGTTCATTCAAACCGCTGGTTTTTGATAGTTTGGGCCCTATTGAATAATGAATGTTTTGAATTTTCTCCAAAAGTAAAGTAGTTGCAAACTCATCCTTTTAGAAACTTGTTTGGGCTGTTGAGAGGAGTAAAAAACCATCAAAAATTTCAATCCTGCATGATTTTACCAAGAAATGTGATTCTTCATTCAAAACCTGATTTTTGCTATTGGGCTCTATTGAATGGTGAATGTTTTGAATTTTCTCCAAAAGTAAAGTAGTTGCAAACTCATGCTTTTAGAGACTTGTTTGGGCTCATGAGAGGAGTAGAAAAACATCAAAAATTTCAGTCCTGCATGATTCTACCAAGAAATGTGTGTTCATTGAAACCGCTGGTTTTTGATAGTTTGGGCCCTATTGAATAATGAATGTTTTGAATTTTCTCCAAAAGTAAAGTAGTTGCAAACTCATCCTTTTAGAAACTTGTTTGGGCTGTTGAGAGGAGTAAAAAACCATCAAAAATTTCAATCCTGCATGATTTTACCAAGAAATGTGATTCTTCATTCAAAACCTGATTTTTGCTATTGGGCTCTATTGAATAGTGAATGTTTTGAATTTTCTCCAAAAGTAAAGTAGTTGCAAACTCATGCTTTTAGAGACTTGTTTGGGCTCATGAGAGGAGTAGAAAAACATCAAAAATTTCAGTCCTGCATGATTCTACCAAGAAATGTGTGTTCATTCAAACCGCTGGTTTTTGATAGTTTGGGCCCTATTGAATAATGAATGTTTTGAATTTTCTCCAAAAGTAAAGTAGTTGCAAACTCATCCTTTTAGAAACTTGTTTGGGCTGTTGAGAGGAGTAAAAAACCATCAAAAATTTCAATCCTGCATGATTCTACCAAGAAATGTGATTCTTCATTCAAAACGCTGGTTTTTGCTATTGGGCTCTATTGAATAATGAATGTTTTGAATTTTCTCCAAAAGTAAAGTAGTTGCAAACTCATGCTTTTAGAGACTTGTTTGGGCTCATGAGAGGAGTAGAAAAACATCAAAAATTTCAGTCCTGCATGATTCTACCAAGAAATGTGTGTTCATTGAAACCGCTGGTTTTTGATAGTTTGGGCCCTATTGAATAATGAATGTTTTGAATTTTCTCCAAAAGTAAAGTAGTTGCAAACTCATCCTTTTAGAAACTTGTTTGGGCTGTTGAGAGGAGTAAAAAACCATCAAAAATTTCAATCCTGCATGATTTTACCAAGAAATGTGATTCTTCATTCAAAACCTGATTTTTGCTATTGGGCTCTATTGAATAGTGAATGTTTTGAATTTTCTCCAAAAGTAAAGTACTTGCAAACTCATGCTTTTAGAGACTTGTTTGGGCTCATGAGAGGAGTAGAAAAACATCAAAAATTTCAGTCCTGCATGATTCTACCAAGAAATGTGTGTTCATTGAAACCACTGGTTTTTGATAGTTTGGGCCCTATTGAATAATGAATGTTTTGAATTTTCTCCAAAAGTAAAGTAGTTGCAAACTCATCCTTTTAGAAACTTGTTTGGGCTGTTGAGAGGAGTAAAAAACCATCAAAAATTTCAATCCTGCATGATTTTACCAAGAAATGTGATTCTTCATTCAAAACCTGATTTTTGCTATTGGGCTCTATTGAATAGTGAATGTTTTGAATTTTCTCCAAAAGTAAAGTACTTGCAAACTCATGCTTTTAGAGACTTGTTTGGGCTCATGAGAGGAGTAGAAAAACATCAAAAATTTCAGTCCTGCATGATTCTACCAAGAAATGTGTGTTCATTGAAACCACTGGTTTTTGATAGTTTGGGCCCTATTGAATAATGAATGTTTTGAATTTTCTCCAAAAGTAAAGTAGTTGCAAACTCATCCTTTTAGAAACTTGTTTGGGCTGTTGAGAGGAGTAAAAAACCATCAAAAATTTCAATCCTGCATGATTTTACCAAGAAATGTGATTCTTCATTCAAAACCTGATTTTTGCTATTGGGCTCTATTGAATAGTGAATGTTTTGAATTTTCTCCAAAAGTAAAGTAGTTGCAAACTCATGCTTTTAGAGACTTGTTTGGGCTCATGAGAGGAGTAGAAAAACATCAAAAATTTCAGTCCTGCATGATTCTACCAAGAAATGTGTGTTCATTGAAACCGCTGGTTTTTGATAGTTTGGGCCCTATTGAATAATGAATGTTTTGAATTTTCTCCAAAAGTAAAGTAGTTGCAAACTCATCCTTTTAGAAACTTGTTTGGGCTGTTGAGAGGAGTAAAAAACCATCAAAAATTTCAATCCTGCATGATTCTACCAAGAAATGTGATTCTTCATTCAAAACGCTGGTTTTTGCTATTGGGCTCTATTGAATAATGAATGTTGTGAATTTTCTCCAAAAGTAAAGTAGTTGCAAACTCATGCTTTTAGAGACTTGTTTGGGCTCATGAGAGGAGTAGAAAAACATCAAAAATTTCAGTCCTGCATGATTCTACCAAGAAATGTGTGTTCATTGAAACCGCTGGTGTTTGATAGTTTGGGCCCTATTGAATAATGAATGTTTTGAATTTTCTCCAAAAGTAAAGTAGTTGCAAACTCATCCTTTTAGAATCTTGTTTGGGCTGTTGAGAGGAGTAAAAAACCATCAAAAATTTCAATCCTGCATGATTTTACCAAGAAATGTGATTCTTCATTCAAAACCTGATTTTTGCTATTGGGCTCTATTGAATGGTGAATGTTTTGAATTTTCTCCAAAAGTAAAGTAGTTGCAAACTCATGCTTTTAGAGACTTGTTTGGGCTCATGAGAGGAGTAGAAAAACATCAAAAATTTCAGTCCTGCATGATTTTACCAAGAAATGTGTGTTCATTGAAACCGCTGGTTTTTGATAGTTTGGGCCCTATTGAATAATGAATGTTTTGAATTTTCTCCAAAAGTAAAGTAGTTGCAAACTCATCCTTTTAGAAACTTGTTTGGGCTGTTGAGAGGAGTAAAAAACCATCAAAAATTTCAATCCTGCATGATTTTACCAAGAAATGTGATTCTTCATTCAAAACCTGATTTTTGCTATTGGGCTCTATTGAATAGTGAATGTTTTGAATTTTCTCCAAAAGTAAAGTACTTGCAAACTCATGCTTTTAGAGACTTGTTTGGGCTCATGAGAGGAGTAGAAAAACATCAAAAATTTCAGTCCTGCATGATTCTACCAAGAAATGTATGTTCATTCAAACCGCTGGTTTTTGATAGTTTGGGCACGATTGAATAATGAATGTTTTGAATTTTCTCCAAAAGTAAAGTAGTTGCAAACTCATCCTTTTAGAAACTTGTTTGGGCTGTTGAGAGGAGGCAAAAACCATCAAAAATTTCAATCCTGCATGATTTTACCAAGAAATGTGATTCTTCATTCAAAACCTGATTTTTGCTATTGGGCTCTATTGAATAGTGAATGTTTTGAATTTTCTCCAAAAGAAAAGTAGTTGCAAACTCATGCTTTTAGAGACTTGTTTGGGCTCATGAGAGGAGTAGAAAAACATCAAAAATTTCAGTCCTGCATGATTCTACCAAGAAATGTGTGTTCATTCAAACCTCTGGTTTTTGATAGCCTTTGGTTTTGATGGTTTTTGGGCCCTATTGAATAATGAATGTTTTGAATTTTCTCCAAAAGTAAAGTAGTTGCAAACTCATCCTTTTAGAAACTTGTTTGGGCTTTTGAGAGGAGTAAAAAACCATCAAAAATTTCAATCCTGCATGATTCTACCAAGAAATGTGATTCTTCATTCAAAACGCTGGTTTTTGCTATTGGGCTCTATTGAATAATGAATGTTTTGAATTTTCTCCAAAAGTAAAGTAGTTGCAAACTCATCCGTTTAGAGACTTGTTTGGGCTCATGAGAGGAGTAGAAAAACATCAAAAATTTCAGTCCTGCACGATTCTACCAAGAAATGTGTGTTCATTCAAACCGCTGGTTTTTGATATTTTGGGCCCTATTGAATAATGAATGTTTTGAATTTTCTCCAAAAGTAAAGTAGTTGCAAACTCATCCTTTTAGAAACTTGTTTGGGCTGTTGAGAGGAGTAAAAAACCATCAAAAATTTCAATCCTGCATGATTCTACCAAGAAATGTGATTCTTCATTGAAAAACTGATTTTTGCTATTGGGCTCTATAGAATAATGAATGTTTTGAATTTTCTCCAAAAGTAAAGTAGTTGCAAACTCATGCTTTTAGAGACTTGTTTGGGCTCATGAGAGGAGTAGAAAAACATCAAAAATTTCAGTCCTGCATGATTCTACCAAGAAATGTGTGTTCATTGAAACCGCTGGTTTTTGATAGTTTGGGCCCTATTGAATAATGAATGTTTTGAATTTTCTCCAAAAGTAAAGTAGTTGCAAACTCATCCTTTTAGAAACTTGTTTGGGCTGTTGAGAGGAGTAAAAAACCATCAAAAATTTCAATCCTGCATGATTTTACCAAGAAATGTGATTCTTCATTCAAAACGCTGGTTTTTGCTATTGGGCTCTATTGAATAATGAATGTTTTGAATTTTCTCCAAAAGTAAAGTAGTTGCAAACTCATCATTTTAGAAACTTGTTTGGGCTGTTGAGAGGAGTAAAAAACCATCAAAAATTTCAATCCTGCATGATTCTACCAAGAAATGTGATTCTTCATTCAAAACGATGGTTTTTGCTATTGGGCTCTATTGAATAATGAATGTTTTGAATTTTCTCCAAAAGTAAAGTAGTTGCAAACTCATGCTTTTATAGACTTGTTTGGGCTCATGAGAGGAGTAGAAAAACATCAAAAATTTCAGTCCTGCATGATTCTACCAAGAAATGTGTGTTCATTGAAACCGCTGGTTTTTGATAGTTTGGACCCTATTGAATAATGAATGTTTTGAATTTTCTCCAAAAGTAAAGTAGTTGCAAACTCATCCTTTTAGAAACTTGTTTGGGCTGTTGAGAGGAGTAAAAAACCATCAAAAATTTCAATCCTGCATGATTCTACCAAGAAATGTGATTCTTCATTCAAAATGCTGGTTTTTGCTATTGGGCTCTATTGAATAATGAATGTTTTGAATTTTCTCCAAAAGTAAAGTAGTTGCAAACTCATGCTTTTAGAGACTTGTTTGGGCTCATGAGAGGAGTAGAAAAACATCAAAAATTTCAGTCCTGCATGATTCTACCAAGAAATGTGTGTTCATTGAAACCGCTGGTGTTTGATAGTTTGGGCCCTATTGAATAATGAATGTTTTGAATTTTCTCCAAAAGTAAAGTAGTTGCAAACTCATCCTTTTAGAATCTTGTTTGGGATGATGAGAGGAGTAAAAAACCATCAAAAATTTCAATCCTGCATGATTCTACCAAGAAATGTGATTCTTCATTCAAAACGCTGGTTTTTGCTATTGGGCTCTATTGAATAATGAATGTTTTGAATTTTCTCCAAAAGTAAAGTAGTTGCAAACTCATGCTTTTAGAGACTTGTTTGGGCTCATGAGAGGAGTAGAAAAACATCAAAAATTTCAGTCCTGCATGATTCTACCAAGAAATGTGTGTTCATTGAAATCGCTGGTTTTTGATAGTTTGGGCCCTATTGAATAATGAATGTTTTGAATTTTCTCCAAAAGTAAAGTAGTTGCAAACTCATCCTTTTAGAAACTTGTTTGGGCTGTTGAGAGGAGTAAAAAACCATCAAAAATTTCAATCCTGCATGATTTTACCAAGAAATGTGATTCTTCATTCAAAACGCTGGTTTTTGCTATTGGGCTCTATTGAATAATGAATGTTTTGAATTTTCTCCAAAAGTAAAGTAGTTGCAAACTCATCCTTTTAGAAACTTGTTTGGGCTGTTGAGAGGAGTAAAAAACCATCAAAAATTTCAATCCTGCATGATTCTACCAAGAAATGTGATTCTTCATTCAAAACGATGGTTTTTGCTATTGGGCTCTATTGAATAATGAATGTTTTGAATTTTCTCCAAAAGTAAAGTAGTTGCAAACTCATGCTTTTATAGACTTGTTTGGGCTCATGAGAGGAGTAGAAAAACATCAAAAATTTCAGTCCTGCATGATTCTACCAAGAAATGTGTGTTCATTGAAACCGCTGGTTTTTGATAGTTTGGACCCTATTGAATAATGAATGTTTTGAATTTTCTCCAAAAGTAAAGTAGTTGCAAACTCATCCTTTTAGAAACTTGTTTGGGCTGTTGAGAGGAGTAAAAAACCATCAAAAATTTCAATCCTGCATGATTCTACCAAGAAATGTGATTCTTCATTCAAAATGCTGGTTTTTGCTATTGGGCTCTATTGAATAATGAATGTTTTGAATTTTCTCCAAAAGTAAAGTAGTTGCAAACTCATGCTTTTAGAGACTTGTTTGGGCTCATGAGAGGAGTAGAAAAACATCAAAAATTTCAGTCCTGCATGATTCTACCAAGAAATGTGTGTTCATTGAAACCGCTGGTGTTTGATAGTTTGGGCCCTATTGAATAATGAATGTTTTGAATTTTCTCCAAAAGTAAAGTAGTTGCAAACTCATCCTTTTAGAATCTTGTTTGGGATGTTGAGAGGAGTAAAAAACCATCAAAAATTTCAATCCTGCATGATTCTACCAAGAAATGTGATTCTTCATTCAAAACGCTGGTTTTTGCTATTGGGCTCTATTGAATAATGAATGTTTTGAATTTTCTCCAAAAGTAAAGTAGTTGCAAACTCATGCTTTTAGAGACTTGTTTGGGCTCATGAGAGGAGTAGAAAAACATCAAAAATTTCAGTCCTGCATGATTCTACCAAGAAATGTGTGTTCATTGAAATCGCTGGTTTTTGATAGTTTGGGCCCTATTGAATAATGAATGTTTTGAATTTTCTCCAAAAGTAAAGTAGTTGCAAACTCATCCTTTTAGAAACTTGTTTGGGCTGTTGAGAGGAGTAAAAAACCATCAAAAATTTCAATCCTGCATGATTTTACCAAGAAATGTGATTCTTCATTCAAAACCTGATTTTTGCTATTGGGCTCTATTGAATAGTGAATGTTTTGAATTTTCTCCAAAAGTAAAGTAGTTGCAAACTCATGCTTTTAGAGACTTGTTTGGGCTCATGAGAGGAGTAGAAAAACATCAAAAATTTCAGTCCTGCATGATTCTACCAAGAAATGTGTGTTCATTCAAACCGCTGGTTTTTGATAGTTTGGGCCCTATTGAATAATGAATGTTTTGAATTTTCTCCAAAAGTAAAGTAGTTGCAAACTCATCCTTTTAGAAACTTGTTTGGGCTGTTGAGAGGAGTAAAAAACCATCAAAAATTTCAATCCTGCATGATTCTACCAAGAAATGTGATTCTTCATTCAAAAGGCTGGTTTTTGCTATTGCGCTCTATTGAATAATGAATGTTTTGAATTTTCTCCAAAAGTAAAGTGGTTGCAAACTCATGCTTTTAGAGACTTGTTTGGGCTCATGAGAGGAGTAGAAAAACATCAAAAATTTCAGTCCTGCATGATTCTACCAAGAAATGTGTGTTCATTGAAACCGCTGGTTTTTGATAGTTTGGGCCCTATTGAATAATGAATGTTTTGAATTTTCTCCAAAAGTAAAGTAGTTGCAAACTCATCCTTTTAGAAACTTGTTTGGGCTGTTGAGAGGAGTAAAAAACCATCAAAAATTTCAATCCTGCATGATTTTACCAAGAAATGTGATTCTTCATTCAAAACCTGATTTTTGCTATTGGGCTCTATTGAATGGTGAATGTTTTGAATTTTCTCCAAAAGTAAAGTAGTTGCAAACTCATGCTTTTAGAGACTTGTTTGGGCTCATGAGAGGAGTAGAAAAACATCAAAAATTTCAGTCCTGCATGATTCTACCAAGAAATGTGTGTTCATTGAAACCGCTGGTTTTTGATAGTTTGGGCCCTATTGAATAATGAATGTTTTGAATTTTCTCCAAAAGTAAAGTAGTTGCAAACTCATCCTTTTAGAAACTTGTTTGGGCTGTTGAGAGGAGTAAAAAACCATCAAAAATTTCAATCCTGCATGATTCTACCAAGAAATGTGATTCTTCATTCAAAACGCTGGTTTTTGCTATTGGGCTCTATTGAATAATGAATGTTTTGAATTTTCTCCAAAAGTAAAGTAGTTGCAAACTCATGCTTTTAGAGACTTGTTTGGGCTCATGAGAGGAGTAGAAAAACATCAAAAATTTCAGTCCTGCATGATTCTACCAAGAAATGTGTGTTCATTGAAACCGCTGGTGTTTGATTGTTTGGGCCCTATTGAATAATGAATGTTTTGAATTTTCTCCAAAAGTAAAGTAGTTGCAAACTCATCCTTTTAGAATCTTGTTTGGGCTGTTGAGAGGAGTAAAAAACCATCAAAAATTTCAATCCTGCATGATTTTACCAAGAAATGTGATTCTTCATTCAAAACCTGATTTTTGCTATTGGGCTCTATTGAATGGTGAATGTTTTGAATTTTCTCCAAAAGTAAAGTAGTTGCAAACTCATGCTTTTAGAGACTTGTTTGGGCTCATGAGAGGAGTAGAAAAACATCAAAAATTTCAGTCCTGCATGATTCTACCAAGAAATGTGTGTTCATTGAAACCGCTGGTTTTTGATAGTTTGGGCCCTATTGAATAATGAATGTTTTGAATTTTCTCCAAAAGTAAAGTAGTTGCAAACTCATCCTTTTAGAAACTTGTTTGGGCTGTTGAGAGGAGTAAAAAACCATCAAAAATTTCAATCCTGCATGATTTTACCAAGAAATGTGATTCTTCATTCAAAACCTGATTTTTGCTATTGGGCTCTATTGAATAGTGAATGTTTTGAATTTTCTCCAAAAGTAAAGTAGTTGCAAACTCATGCTTTTAGAGACTTGTTTGGGCTCATGAGAGGAGTAGAAAAACATCAAAAATTTCAGTCCTGCATGATTCTACCAAGAAATGTGTGTTCATTCAAACCGCTGGTTTTTGATAGTTTGGGCCCTATTGAATAATGAATGTTTTGAATTTTCTCCAAAAGTAAAGTAGTTGCAAACTCATCCTTTTAGAAACTTGTTTGGGCTGTTGAGAGGAGTAAAAAACCATCAAAAATTTCAATCCTGCATGATTCTACCAAGAAATGTGATTCTTCATTCAAAACGCTGGTTTTTGCTATTGGGCTCTATTGAATAATGAATGTTTTGAATTTTCTCCAAAAGTAAAGTAGTTGCAAACTCATGCTTTTAGAGACTTGTTTGGGCTCATGAGAGGAGTAGAAAAACATCAAAAATTTCAGTCCTGCATGATTCTACCAAGAAATGTGTGTTCATTGAAACCGCTGGTTTTTGATAGTTTGGGCCCTATTGAATAATGAATGTTTTGAATTTTCTCCAAAAGTAAAGTAGTTGCAAACTCATCCTTTTAGAAACTTGTTTGGGCTGTTGAGAGGAGTAAAAAACCATCAAAAATTTCAATCCTGCATGATTTTACCAAGAAATGTGATTCTTCATTCAAAACCTGATTTTTGCTATTGGGCTCTATTGAATAGTGAATGTTTTGAATTTTCTCCAAAAGTAAAGTAGTTGCAAACTCATGCTTTTAGAGACTTGTTTGGGCTCATGAGAGGAGTAGAAAAACATCAAAAATGTCAGTCCTGCATGATTCTACCAAGAAATGTGTGTTCATTGAAACCGCTGGTTTTTGATAGTTTGGGCCCTATTGAATAATGAATGTTTTGAATTTTCTCCAAAAGTAAAGTAGTTGCAAACTCATCCTTTTAGAAACTTGTTTGGGCTGTTGAGAGGAGTAAAAAACCATCAAAAATTTCAATCCTGCATGATTCTACCAAGAAATGTGATTCTTCATTCAAAACCTGATTTTTGCTATTGGGCTCTATTGAATGGTGAATGTTTTGAATTTTCTCCAAAAGTAAAGTAGTTGCAAACTCATGCTTTTAGAGACTTGTTTGGGCTCATGAGAGGAGTAGAAAAACATCAAAAATTTCAGTCCTGCATGATTCTACCATGAAATGTGTGTTCATTGAAACCGCTGGTTTTTGATAGTTTGGGCCCTATTGAATAATGAATGTTTTGAATTTTCTCCAAAAGTAAAGTAGTTGCAAACTCATCCTTTTAGAAACTTGTTTGGGCTGTTGAGAGGAGTAAAAAACCATCAAAAATTTCAATCCTGCATGATTTTACCAAGAAATGTGATTCTTCATTCAAAACCTGATTTTTGCTATTGGGCTCTATTGAATAGTGAATGTTTTGAATTTTCTCCAAAAGTAAAGTAGTTGCAAACTCATGCTTTTAGAGACTTGTTTGGGCTCATGAGAGGAGTAGAAAAACATCAAAAATTTCAGTCCTGCATGATTCTACCAAGAAATGTGTGTTCATTGAAACCGCTGGTTTTTGATAGTTTGGGCCCTATTGAATAATGAATGTTTTGAATTTTCTCCAAAAGTAAAGTAGTTGCAAACTCATCCTTTTAGAAACTTGTTTGGGTTGTTGAGAGGAGTAAAAAACCATCAAAAATTTCAATCCTGCATGATTCTACCAAGAAATGTGATTCTTCATTCAAAACGCTGGTTTTTGCTATTGGGCTCTATTGAATAATGAATGTTTTTAATTTTCTCCAAAAGTAAAGTAGTTGCAAACTCATGCTTTTAGAGACTTGTTTGGGCTCATGAGAGGAGTAGAAAAACATCAAAAATTTCAGTCCTGCATGATTCTACCAAGAAATGTGTGTTCATTGAAACCGCTGGTTTTTGATAGTTTGGGCCCTATTGAATAATGAATGTTTTGAATTTTCTCCAAAAGTAAAGTAGTTGCAAACTCAACCTTTTAGAAACTTGTTTGGGCTGTTGAGAGGAGTAAAAAACCATCAAAAATTTCAATCCTGCATGATTCTACCAAGAAATGTGATTCTTCATTCAAAACCTGATTTTTGCTATTGGGCTCTATTGAATAGTGAATGTTTTGAATTTTCTCCAAAAGTAAAGTAGTTGCAAACTCATGCTTTTAGAGACTTGTTTGGGCTCATGAGAGGAGTAGAAAAACATCAAAAATTTCAGTCCTGCATGATTCTACCAAGAAATGTGTGTTCATTGAAACCGCTGGTTTTTGATAGTTTGGGCCCTATTGAATAATGAATGTTTTGAATTTTCTCCAAAAGTAAAGTAGTTGCAAACTCATCCTTTTAGAAACTTGTTTGGGCTGTTGAGAGGAGTAAAAAACCATCAAAAATTTCAATCCTGCATGATTCTACCAAGAAATGTGATTCTTCATTCAAAACGCTGGTTTTTGCTATTGGGATCTATTGAATAATGAATGTTTTGAATTTTCTCCAAAAGTAAAGTAGTTGCAAACTCATGCTTTTAGAGACTTGTTTGGGCTCATGAGAGGAGTAGAAAAACATCAAAAATTTCAGTCCTGCATGATTCTACCAAGAAATGTGTGTTCATTGAAACCGCTGGTGTTTGATAGTTTGGGCCCTATTGAATAATGAATGTTTCGAATTTTCTCCAAAAGTAAAGTAGTTGCAAACTCATCCTTTTAGAAACTTGTTTGGGCTGTTGAGAGGAGTAAAAAACCATCAAAAATTTCAATCCTGCATGATTTTACCAAGAAATGTGATTCTTCATTCAAAACCTGATTTTTGCTATTGGGCTCTATTGAATGGTGAATGTTTTGAATTTTCTCCAAAAGTAAAGTAGTTGCAAACTCATGCTTTTAGAGACTTGTTTGGGCTCATGAGAGGAGTAGAAAAACATCAAAAATTTCAGTCCTGCATGATTCTACCAAGAAATGTGTGTTCATTGAAACCGCTGGTTTTTGATAGTTTGGGCCCTATTGAATAATGAATGTTTTGAATTTTCTCCAAAAGTAAAGTAGTTGCAAACTCATCCTTTTAGAAACTTGTTTGGGCTGTTGAGAGGAGTAAAAAACCATCAAAAATTTCAATCCTGCATGATTTTACCAAGAAATGTGATTCTTCATTCAAAACCTGATTTTTGCTATTGGGCTCTATTGAATAGTGAATGTTTTGAATTTTCTCCAAAAGTAAAGTAGTTGCAAACTCATGCTTTTAGAGACTTGTTTGGGCTCATGAGAGGAGTAGAAAAACATCAAAAATTTCAGTCCTGCATGATTCTACCAAGAAATGTGTGTTCATTGAAACCGCTGGTTTTTGATAGTTTGGGCCCTATTGAATAATGAATGTTTTGAATTTTCTCCAAAAGTAAAGTAGTTGCAAACTCATCCTTTTAGAAACTTGTTTGGGCTGTTGAGAGGAGTAAAAAACCATCAAAAATTTAAATCCTGCATGATTTTACCAAGAAATGTGATTCTTCATTCAAAACCTGATTTTTGCTATTGGGCTCTATTGAATGGTGAATGTTTTGAATTTTCTCCAAAAGTAAAGTAGTTGCAAACTCATCCTTTTAGAAACTTGTTTGGGCTGTTGAGAGGAGTAAAAAACCATCAAAAATTTCAATCCTGCATGATTCTACCAAGAAATGTGATTCTTCATTCAAAACGCTGGTTTTTGCTATTGGGCTCTATTGAATAATGAATGTTTTGAATTTTCTCCAAAAGTAAAGTAGTTGCAAACTCATGCTTTTAGAGACTTGTTTGGGCTCATGAGAGGAGTAGAAAAACATCAAAAATTTCAGTCCTGCATGATTCTACCAAGAAATGTGTGTTCATTGAAACCGCTGGTTTTTGATAGTTTGGGCCCTATTGAATAATGAATGTTTTGAATTTTCTCCAAAAGTAAAGTAGTTGCAAACTCATCCTTTTAGAAACTTGTTTGGGCTGTTGAGAGGAGTAAAAAACCATCAAAAATTTCAATCCTGCATGATTTTACCAAGAAATGTGATTCTTCATTCAAAACCTGATTTTTGCTATTGGGCTCTATTGAATAGTGAATGTTTTGAATTTTCTCCAAAAGTAAAGTACTTGCAAACTCATGCTTTTAGAGACTTGTTTGGGCTCATGAGAGGAGTAGAAAAACATCAAAAATTTCAGTCCTGCATGATTCTACCAAGAAATGTGTGTTCATTGAAACCACTGGTTTTTGATAGTTTGGGCCCTATTGAATAATGAATGTTTTGAATTTTCTCCAAAAGTAAAGTAGTTGCAAACTCATCCTTTTAGAAACTTGTTTGGGCTGTTGAGAGGAGTAAAAAACCATCAAAAATTTCAATCCTGCATGATTTTACCAAGAAATGTGATTCTTCATTCAAAACCTGATTTTTGCTATTGGGCTCTATTGAATAGTGAATGTTTTGAATTTTCTCCAAAAGTAAAGTAGTTGCAAACTCATGCTTTTAGAGACTTGTTTGGGCTCATGAGAGGAGTAGAAAAACATCAAAAATTTCAGTCCTGCATGATTCTACCAAGAAATGTGTGTTCATTGAAACCGCTGGTTTTTGATAGTTTGGGCCCTATTGAATAATGAATGTTTTGAATTTTCTCCAAAAGTAAAGTAGTTGCAAACTCATCCTTTTAGAAACTTGTTTGGGCTGTTGAGAGGAGTAAAAAAACCATCAAAAATTTCAATCCTGCATGATTCTACCAAGAAATGTGATTCTTCATTCAAAACGCTGGTTTTTGCTATTGGGCTCTATTGAATAATGAATGTTTTGAATTTTCTCCAAAAGTAAAGTAGTTGCAAACTCATGCTTTTAGAGACTTGTTTGGGCTCATGAGAGGAGTAGAAAAACATCAAAAATTTCAGTCCTGCATGATTCTACCAAGAAATGTGTGTTCATTGAAACCGCTGGTGTTTGATAGTTTGGGCCCTATTGAATAATGAATGTTTTGAATTTTCTCCAAAAGTAAAGTAGTTGCAAACTCATCCTTTTAGAATCTTGTTTGGGCTGTTGAGAGGAGTAAAAAACCATCAAAAATTTCAATCCTGCATGATTTTACCAAGAAATGTGATTCTTCATTCAAAACCTGATTTTTGCTATTGGGCTCTATTGAATGGTGAATGTTTTGAATTTTCTCCAAAAGTAAAGTAGTTGCAAACTCATGCTTTTAGAGACTTGTTTGGGCTCATGAGAGGAGTAGAAAAACATCAAAAATTTCAGTCCTGCATGATTTTACCAAGAAATGTGTGTTCATTGAAACCGCTGGTTTTTGATAGTTTGGGCCCTATTGAATAATGAATGTTTTGAATTTTCTCCAAAAGTAAAGTAGTTGCAAACTCATCCTTTTAGAAACTTGTTTGGGCTGTTGAGAGGAGTAAAAAACCATCAAAAATTTCAATCCTGCATGATTTTACCAAGAAATGTGATTCTTCATTCAAAACCTGATTTTTGCTATTGGGCTCTATTGAATAGTGAATGTTTTGAATTTTCTCCAAAAGTAAAGTAGTTGCAAACTCATGCTTTTAGAGACTTGTTTGGGCTCATGAGAGGAGTAGAAAAACATCAAAAATTTCAGTCCTGCATGATTCTACCAAGAAATGTGTGTTCATTCAAACCGCTGGTTTTTGATAGTTTGGGCCCTATTGAATAATGAATGTTTTGAATTTTCTCCAAAAGTAAAGTAGTTGCAAACTCATCCTTTTAGAAACTTGTTTGGGCTGTTGAGAGGAGTAAAAAACCATCAAAAATTTCAATCCTGCATGATTTTACCAAGAAATGTGATTCTTCATTCAAAACCTGATTTTTGCTATTGGGCTCTATTGAATGGTGAATGTTTTGAATTTTCTCCAAAAGTAAAGTAGTTGCAAACTCATGCTTTTAGAGACTTGTTTGGGCTCATGAGAGGAGTAGAAAAACATCAAAAATTTCAGTCCTGCATGATTCTACCAAGAAATGTGTGTTCATTGAAACCGCTGGTTTTTGATAGTTTGGGCCCTATTGAATAATGAATGTTTTGAATTTTCTCCAAAAGTAAAGTAGTTGCAAACTCATCCTTTTAGAAACTTGTTTGGGCTGTTGAGAGGAGTAAAAAACCATCAAAAATTTCAATCCTGCATGATTTTACCAAGAAATGTGATTCTTCATTCAAAACCTGATTTTTGCTATTGGGCTCTATTGAATAGTGAATGTTTTGAATTTTCTCCAAAAGTAAAGTAGTTGCAAACTCATGCTTTTAGAGACTTGTTTGGGCTCATGAGAGGAGTAGAAAAACATCAAAAATTTCAGTCCTGCATGATTCTACCAAGAAATGTGTGTTCATTCAAACCGCTGGTTTTTGATAGTTTGGGCCCTATTGAATAATGAATGTTTTGAATTTTCTCCAAAAGTAAAGTAGTTGCAAACTCATCCTTTTAGAAACTTGTTTGGGCTGTTGAGAGGAGTAAAAAACCATCAAAAATTTCAATCCTGCATGATTCTACCAAGAAATGTGATTCTTCATTCAAAACGCTGGTTTTTGCTATTGGGCTCTATTGAATAATGAATGTTTTGAATTTTCTCCAAAAGTAAAGTAGTTGCAAACTCATGCTTTTAGAGACTTGTTTGGGCTCATGAGAGGAGTAGAAAAACATCAAAAATTTCAGTCCTGCATGATTCTACCAAGAAATGTGTGTTCATTGAAACCGCTGGTTTTTGATAGTTTGGGCCCTATTGAATAATGAATGTTTTGAATTTTCTCCAAAAGTAAAGTAGTTGCAAACTCATCCTTTTAGAAACTTGTTTGGGCTGTTGAGAGGAGTAAAAAACCATCAAAAATTTCAATCCTGCATGATTTTACCAAGAAATGTGATTCTTCATTCAAAACCTGATTTTTGCTATTGGGCTCTATTGAATAGTGAATGTTTTGAATTTTCTCCAAAAGTAAAGTACTTGCAAACTCATGCTTTTAGAGACTTGTTTGGGCTCATGAGAGGAGTAGAAAAACATCAAAAATTTCAGTCCTGCATGATTCTACCAAGAAATGTGTGTTCATTGAAACCACTGGTTTTTGATAGTTTGGGCCCTATTGAATAATGAATGTTTTGAATTTTCTCCAAAAGTAAAGTAGTTGCAAACTCATCCTTTTAGAAACTTGTTTGGGCTGTTGAGAGGAGTAAAAAACCATCAAAAATTTCAATCCTGCATGATTTTACCAAGAAATGTGATTCTTCATTCAAAACCTGATTTTTGCTATTGGGCTCTATTGAATAGTGAATGTTTTGAATTTTCTCCAAAAGTAAAGTACTTGCAAACTCATGCTTTTAGAGACTTGTTTGGGCTCATGAGAGGAGTAGAAAAACATCAAAAATTTCAGTCCTGCATGATTCTACCAAGAAATGTGTGTTCATTGAAACCACTGGTTTTTGATAGTTTGGGCCCTATTGAATAATGAATGTTTTGAATTTTCTCCAAAAGTAAAGTAGTTGCAAACTCATCCTTTTAGAAACTTGTTTGGGCTGTTGAGAGGAGTAAAAAACCATCAAAAATTTCAATCCTGCATGATTTTACCAAGAAATGTGATTCTTCATTCAAAACCTGATTTTTGCTATTGGGCTCTATTGAATAGTGAATGTTTTGAATTTTCTCCAAAAGTAAAGTAGTTGCAAACTCATGCTTTTAGAGACTTGTTTGGGCTCATGAGAGGAGTAGAAAAACATCAAAAATTTCAGTCCTGCATGATTCTACCAAGAAATGTGTGTTCATTGAAACCGCTGGTTTTTGATAGTTTGGGCCCTATTGAATAATGAATGTTTTGAATTTTCTCCAAAAGTAAAGTAGTTGCAAACTCATCCTTTTAGAAACTTGTTTGGGCTGTTGAGAGGAGTAAAAAACCATCAAAAATTTCAATCCTGCATGATTCTACCAAGAAATGTGATTCTTCATTCAAAACGCTGGTTTTTGCTATTGGGCTCTATTGAATAATGAATGTTTTGAATTTTCTCCAAAAGTAAAGTAGTTGCAAACTCATGCTTTTAGAGACTTGTTTGGGCTCATGAGAGGAGTAGAAAAACATCAAAAATTTCAGTCCTGCATGATTCTACCAAGAAATGTGTGTTCATTGAAACCGCTGGTGTTTGATAGTTTGGGCCCTATTGAATAATGAATGTTTTGAATTTTCTCCAAAAGTAAAGTAGTTGCAAACTCATCCTTTTAGAATCTTGTTTGGGCTGTTGAGAGGAGTAAAAAACCATCAAAAATTTCAATCCTGCATGATTTTACCAAGAAATGTGATTCTTCATTCAAAACCTGATTTTTGCTATTGGGCTCTATTGAATGGTGAATGTTTTGAATTTTCTCCAAAAGTAAAGTAGTTGCAAACTCATGCTTTTAGAGACTTGTTTGGGCTCATGAGAGGAGTAGAAAAACATCAAAAATTTCAGTCCTGCATGATTTTACCAAGAAATGTGTGTTCATTGAAACCGCTGGTTTTTGATAGTTTGGGCCCTATTGAATAATGAATGTTTTGAATTTTCTCCAAAAGTAAAGTAGTTGCAAACTCATCCTTTTAGAAACTTGTTTGGGCTGTTGAGAGGAGTAAAAAACCATCAAAAATTTCAATCCTGCATGATTTTACCAAGAAATGTGATTCTTCATTCAAAACCTGATTTTTGCTATTGGGCTCTATTGAATAGTGAATGTTTTGAATTTTCTCCAAAAGTAAAGTACTTGCAAACTCATGCTTTTAGAGACTTGTTTGGGCTCATGAGAGGAGTAGAAAAACATCAAAAATTTCAGTCCTGCATGATTCTACCAAGAAATGTATGTTCATTCAAACCGCTGGTTTTTGATAGTTTGGGCACGATTGAATAATGAATGTTTTGAATTTTCTCCAAAAGTAAAGTAGTTGCAAACTCATCCTTTTAGAAACTTGTTTGGGCTGTTGAGAGGAGGCAAAAACCATCAAAAATTTCAATCCTGCATGATTTTACCAAGAAATGTGATTCTTCATTCAAAACCTGATTTTTGCTATTGGGCTCTATTGAATAGTGAATGTTTTGAATTTTCTCCAAAAGAAAAGTAGTTGCAAACTCATGCTTTTAGAGACTTGTTTGGGCTCATGAGAGGAGTAGAAAAACATCAAAAATTTCAGTCCTGCATGATTCTACCAAGAAATGTGTGTTCATTCAAACCTCTGGTTTTTGATAGCCTTTGGTTTTGATGGTTTTTGGGCCCTATTGAATAATGAATGTTTTGAATTTTCTCCAAAAGTAAAGTAGTTGCAAACTCATCCTTTTAGAAACTTGTTTGGGCTTTTGAGAGGAGTAAAAAACCATCAAAAATTTCAATCCTGCATGATTCTACCAAGAAATGTGATTCTTCATTCAAAACGCTGGTTTTTGCTATTGGGCTCTATTGAATAATGAATGTTTTGAATTTTCTCCAAAAGTAAAGTAGTTGCAAACTCATCCGTTTAGAGACTTGTTTGGGCTCATGAGAGGAGTAGAAAAACATCAAAAATTTCAGTCCTGCACGATTCTACCAAGAAATGTGTGTTCATTCAAACCGCTGGTTTTTGATATTTTGGGCCCTATTGAATAATGAATGTTTTGAATTTTCTCCAAAAGTAAAGTAGTTGCAAACTCATCCTTTTAGAAACTTGTTTGGGCTGTTGAGAGGAGTAAAAAACCATCAAAAATTTCAATCCTGCATGATTCTACCAAGAAATGTGATTCTTCATTGAAAAACTGATTTTTGCTATTGGGCTCTATAGAATAATGAATGTTTTGAATTTTCTCCAAAAGTAAAGTAGTTGCAAACTCATGCTTTTAGAGACTTGTTTGGGCTCATGAGAGGAGTAGAAAAACATCAAAAATTTCAGTCCTGCATGATTCTACCAAGAAATGTGTGTTCATTGAAACCGCTGGTTTTTGATAGTTTGGGCCCTATTGAATAATGAATGTTTTGAATTTTCTCCAAAAGTAAAGTAGTTGCAAACTCATCCTTTTAGAAACTTGTTTGGGCTGTTGAGAGGAGTAAAAAACCATCAAAAATTTCAATCCTGCATGATTTTACCAAGAAATGTGATTCTTCATTCAAAACGCTGGTTTTTGCTATTGGGCTCTATTGAATAATGAATGTTTTGAATTTTCTCCAAAAGTAAAGTAGTTGCAAACTCATCCTTTTAGAAACTTGTTTGGGCTGTTGAGAGGAGTAAAAAACCATCAAAAATTTCAATCCTGCATGATTCTACCAAGAAATGTGATTCTTCATTCAAAACGATGGTTTTTGCTATTGGGCTCTATTGAATAATGAATGTTTTGAATTTTCTCCAAAAGTAAAGTAGTTGCAAACTCATGCTTTTATAGACTTGTTTGGGCTCATGAGAGGAGTAGAAAAACATCAAAAATTTCAGTCCTGCATGATTCTACCAAGAAATGTGTGTTCATTGAAACCGCTGGTTTTTGATAGTTTGGACCCTATTGAATAATGAATGTTTTGAATTTTCTCCAAAAGTAAAGTAGTTGCAAACTCATCCTTTTAGAAACTTGTTTGGGCTGTTGAGAGGAGTAAAAAACCATCAAAAATTTCAATCCTGCATGATTCTACCAAGAAATGTGATTCTTCATTCAAAATGCTGGTTTTTGCTATTGGGCTCTATTGAATAATGAATGTTTTGAATTTTCTCCAAAAGTAAAGTAGTTGCAAACTCATGCTTTTAGAGACTTGTTTGGGCTCATGAGAGGAGTAGAAAAACATCAAAAATTTCAGTCCTGCATGATTCTACCAAGAAATGTGTGTTCATTGAAACCGCTGGTGTTTGATAGTTTGGGCCCTATTGAATAATGAATGTTTTGAATTTTCTCCAAAAGTAAAGTAGTTGCAAACTCATCCTTTTAGAATCTTGTTTGGGATGTTGAGAGGAGTAAAAAACCATCAAAAATTTCAATCCTGCATGATTTTACCAAGAAATGTGATTCTTCATTCAAAACCTGATTTTTGCTATTGGGCTCTATTGAATAATGAATGTTTTGAATTTTCTCCAAAAGTAAAGTAGTTGCAAACTCATCCTTTTAGAAACTTGTTTGGGCTGTTGAGAGGAGTAAAAAACCATCAAAAATTTCAATCCTGCATGATTCTACCAAGAAATGTGATTCTTCATTCAAAACGCTGGTTTTTGCTATTGGGCTCTATTAAATAATGAATGTTTTGAATTTTCTCCAAAAGTAAAGTAGTTGCAAACTCATGCTTTTATAGACTTGTTTGGGTTCATGAGAGGAGTAGAAAAACATCAAAAATTTCAGTCCTGCATGATTCTACCAAGAAATGTGTGTTCATTGAAACCGCTGGTTTTTGATAGTTTGGACCCTATTGAATAATGAATGTTTTGAATTTTCTCCAAAAGTAAAGTAGTTGCAAACTCATCCTTTTAGAAACTTGTTTGGGCTGTTGAGAGGAGTAAAAAACCATCAAAAATTTCAATCCTGCATGATTCTACCAAGAAATGTGATTCTTCATTCAAAATGCTGGTTTTTGCTATTGGGCTCTATAGAATAATGAATGTTTTGAATTTTCTCCAAAAGTAAAGTAGTTGCAAACTCATGCTTTTAGAGACTTGTTTGGGCTCATGAGAGGAGTAGAAAAACATCAAAAATTTCAGTCCTGCATGATTCTACCAAGAAATGTGTGTTCATTGAAACCGCTGGTGTTTGATAGTTTGGGCCCTATTGAATAATGAATGTTTTGAATTTTCTCCAAAAGTAAAGTAGTTGCAAACTCATCCTTTTAGAATCTTGTTTGGGATGTTGAGAGGAGTAAAAAACCATCAAAAATTTCAATCCTGCATGATTTTACCAAGAAATGTGATTCTTCATTCAAAACCTGATTTTTGCTATTGGGCTCTATTGAATAATGAATGTTTTGAATTTTCTCCAAAAGTAAAGTAGTTGCAAACTCATCCTTTTAGAAACTTGTTTGGGCTGTTGAGAGGAGTAAAAAACCATCAAAAATTTCAATCCTGCATGATTCTACCAAGAAATGTGATTCTTCATTCAAAACGCTGGTTTTTGCTATTGGGCTCTATTGAATAATGAATGTTTTGAATTTTCTCCAAAAGTAAAGTAGTTGCAAACTCATGCTTTTAGAGACTTGTTTGGGCTCATGAGAGGAGTAGAAAAACATCAAAAATTTCAGTCCTGCATGATTCTACCAAGAAATGTGTGTTCATTGAAACCGCTGGTTTTTGATAGTTTGGGCCCTATTGAATAATGAATGTTTTGAATTTTCTCCAAAAGTAAAGTAGTTGCAAACTCATCCTTTTAGAAACTTGTTTGGGCTGTTGAGAGGAGTAAAAAACCATCAAAAATTTCAATCCTGCATGATTTTACCAAGAAATGTGATTCTTCATTCAAAACCTGATTTTTGCTATTGGGCTCTATTGAATAGTGAATGTTTTGAATTTTCTCCAAAAGTAAAGTAGTTGCAAACTCATGCTTTTAGAGACTTGTTTGGGCTCATGAGAGGAGTAGAAAAACATCAAAAATTTCAGTCCTGCATGATTCTACCAAGAAATGTGTGTTCATTCAAACCGCTGGTTTTTGATAGTTTGGGCCCTATTGAATAATGAATGTTTTGAATTTTCTCCAAAAGTAAAGTAGTTGCAAACTCATCCTTTTAGAAACTTGTTTGGGCTGTTGAGAGGAGTAAAAAACCATCAAAAATTTCAATCCTGCATGATTCTACCAAGAAATGTGATTCTTCATTCAAAAGGCTGGTTTTTGCTATTGCGCTCTATTGAATAATGAATGTTTTGAATTTTCTCCAAAAGTAAAGTGGTTGCAAACTCATGCTTTTAGAGACTTGTTTGGGCTCATGAGAGGAGTAGAAAAACATCAAAAATTTCAGTCCTGCATGATTCTACCAAGAAATGTGTGTTCATTGAAACCGCTGGTTTTTGATAGTTTGGGCCCTATTGAATAATGAATGTTTTGAATTTTCTCCAAAAGTAAAGTAGTTGCAAACTCATCCTTTTAGAAACTTGTTTGGGCTGTTGAGAGGAGTAAAAAACCATCAAAAATTTCAATCCTGCATGATTTTACCAAGAAATGTGATTCTTCATTCAAAACCTGATTTTTGCTATTGGGCTCTATTGAATGGTGAATGTTTTGAATTTTCTCCAAAAGTAAAGTAGTTGCAAACTCATGCTTTTAGAGACTTGTTTGGGCTCATGAGAGGAGTAGAAAAACATCAAAAATTTCAGTCCTGCATGATTCTACCAAGAAATGTGTGTTCATTGAAACCGCTGGTTTTTGATAGTTTGGGCCCTATTGAATAATGAATGTTTTGAATTTTCTCCAAAAGTAAAGTAGTTGCAAACTCATCCTTTTAGAAACTTGTTTGGGCTGTTGAGAGGAGTAAAAAACCATCAAAAATTTCAATCCTGCATGATTCTACCAAGAAATGTGATTCTTCATTCAAAACGCTGGTTTTTTCTATTGGGCTCTATTGAATAATGAATGTTTTGAATTTTCTCCAAAAGTAAAGTAGTTGCAAACTCATGCTTTTAGAGACTTGTTTGGGCTCATGAGAGGAGTAGAAAAACATCAAAAATTTCAGTCCTGCATGATTCTACCAAGAAATGTGTGTTCATTGAAACCGCTGGTGTTTGATTGTTTGGGCCCTATTGAATAATGAATGTTTTGAATTTTCTCCAAAAGTAAAGTAGTTGCAAACTCATCCTTTTAGAATCTTGTTTGGGCTGTTGAGAGGAGTAAAAAACCATCAAAAATTTCAATCCTGCATGATTTTACCAAGAAATGTGATTCTTCATTCAAAACCTGATTTTTGCTATTGGGCTCTATTGAATGGTGAATGTTTTGAATTTTCTCCAAAAGTAAAGTAGTTGCAAACTCATGCTTTTAGAGACTTGTTTGGGCTCATGAGAGGAGTAGAAAAACATCAAAAATTTCAGTCCTGCATGATTCTACCAAGAAATGTGTGTTCATTGAAACCGCTGGTTTTTGATAGTTTGGGCCCTATTGAATAATGAATGTTTTGAATTTTCTCCAAAAGTAAAGTAGTTGCAAACTCATCCTTTTAGAAACTTGTTTGGGCTGTTGAGAGGAGTAAAAAACCATCAAAAATTTCAATCCTGCATGATTTTACCAAGAAATGTGATTCTTCATTCAAAACCTGATTTTTGCTATTGGGCTCTATTGAATAGTGAATGTTTTGAATTTTCTCCAAAAGTAAAGTAGTTGCAAACTCATGCTTTTAGAGACTTGTTTGGGCTCATGAGAGGAGTAGAAAAACATCAAAAATTTCAGTCCTGCATGATTCTACCAAGAAATGTGTGTTCATTCAAACCGCTGGTTTTTGATAGTTTGGGCCCTATTGAATAATGAATGTTTTGAATTTTCTCCAAAAGTAAAGTAGTTGCAAACTCATCCTTTTAGAAACTTGTTTGGGCTGTTGAGAGGAGTAAAAAACCATCAAAAATTTCAATCCTGCATGATTCTACCAAGAAATGTGATTCTTCATTCAAAACGCTGGTTTTTGCTATTGGGCTCTATTGAATAATGAATGTTTTGAATTTTCTCCAAAAGTAAAGTAGTTGCAAACTCATGCTTTTAGAGACTTGTTTGGGCTCATGAGAGGAGTAGAAAAACATCAAAAATTTCAGTCCTGCATGATTCTACCAAGAAATGTGTGTTCATTGAAACCGCTGGTTTTTGATAGTTTGGGCCCTATTGAATAATGAATGTTTTGAATTTTCTCCAAAAGTAAAGTAGTTGCAAACTCATCCTTTTAGAAACTTGTTTGGGCTGTTGAGAGGAGTAAAAAACCATCAAAAATTTCAATCCTGCATGATTTTACCAAGAAATGTGATTCTTCATTCAAAACCTGATTTTTGCTATTGGGCTCTATTGAATAGTGAATGTTTTGAATTTTCTCCAAAAGTAAAGTAGTTGCAAACTCATGCTTTTAGAGACTTGTTTGGGCTCATGAGAGGAGTAGAAAAACATCAAAAATGTCAGTCCTGCATGATTCTACCAAGAAATGTGTGTTCATTGAAACCGCTGGTTTTTGATAGTTTGGGCCCTATTGAATAATGAATGTTTTGAATTTTCTCCAAAAGTAAAGTAGTTGCAAACTCATCCTTTTAGAAACTTGTTTGGGCTGTTGAGAGGAGTAAAAAACCATCAAAAATTTCAATCCTGCATGATTTTACCAAGAAATGTGATTCTTCATTCAAAACCTGATTTTTGCTATTGGGCTCTATTGAATAGTGAATGTTTTGAATTTTCTCCAAAAGTAAAGTAGTTGCAAACTCATGCTTTTAGAGACTTGTTTGGGCTCATGAGAGGAGTAGAAAAACATCAAAAATTTCAGTCCTGCATGATTCTACCAAGAAATGTGTGTTCATTCAAACCGCTGGTTTTTGATTGTTTGGGCCCTATTGAATAATGAATGTTTTGAATTTTCTCCAAAAGTAAAATAGTTGCAAACTCATCCTTTTAGAAACTTGTTTGGGCTGTTGAGAGGAGTAAAAAACCATCAAAAATTTCAATCCTGCATGATTCTACCAAGAAATGTGATTCTTCATTCAAAACCTGATTTTTGCTATTGGGCTCTATTGAATGGTGAATGTTTTGAATTTTCTCCAAAAGTAAAGTAGTTGCAAACTCATGCTTTTAGAGACTTGTTTGGGCTCATGAGAGGAGTAGAAAAACATCAAAAATTTCAGTCCTGCATGATTCTACCAAGAAATGTGTGTTCATTGAAACCGCTGGTTTTTGATAGTTTGGGCCCTATTGAATAATGAATGTTTTGAATTTTCTCCAAAAGTAAAGTAGTTGCAAACTCATCCTTTTAGAAACTTGTTTGGGCTGTTGAGAGGAGTAAAAAACCATCAAAAATTTCAATCCTGCATGATTTTACCAAGAAATGTGATTCTTCATTCAAAACCTGATTTTTGCTATTGGGCTCTATTGAATAGTGAATGTTTTGAATTTTCTCCAAAAGTAAAGTAGTTGCAAACTCATGCTTTTAGAGACTTGTTTGGGCTCATGAGAGGAGTAGAAAAACATCAAAAATTTCAGTCCTGCATGATTCTACCAAGAAATGTGTGTTCATTGAAACCGCTGGTTTTTGATAGTTTGGGCCCTATTGAATAATGAATGTTTTGAATTTTCTCCAAAAGTAAAGTAGTTGCAAACTCATCCTTTTAGAAACTTGTTTGGGTTGTTGAGAGGAGTAAAAAACCATCAAAAATTTCAATCCTGCATGATTCTACCAAGAAATGTGATTCTTCATTCAAAACGCTGGTTTTTGCTATTGGGCTCTATTGAATAATGAATGTTTTTAATTTTCTCCAAAAGTAAAGTAGTTGCAAACTCATGCTTTTAGAGACTTGTTTGGGCTCATGAGAGGAGTAGAAAAACATCAAAAATTTCAGTCCTGCATGATTCTACCAAGAAATGTGTGTTCATTGAAACCGCTGGTTTTTGATAGTTTGGGCCCTATTGAATAATGAATGTTTTGAATTTTCTCCAAAAGTAAAGTAGTTGCAAACTCAACCTTTTAGAAACTTGTTTGGGCTGTTGAGAGGAGTAAAAAACCATCAAAAATTTCAATCCTGCATGATTCTACCAAGAAATGTGATTCTTCATTCAAAACCTGATTTTTGCTATTGGGCTCTATTGAATAGTGAATGTTTTGAATTTTCTCCAAAAGTAAAGTAGTTGCAAACTCATGCTTTTAGAGACTTGTTTGGGCTCATGAGAGGAGTAGAAAAACATCAAAAATTTCAGTCCTGCATGATTCTACCAAGAAATGTGTGTTCATTGAAACCGCTGGTTTTTGATAGTTTGGGCCCTATTGAATAATGAATGTTTTGAATTTTCTCCAAAAGTAAAGTAGTTGCAAACTCATCCTTTTAGAAACTTGTTTGGGCTGTTGAGAGGAGTAAAAAACCATCAAAAATTTCAATCCTGCATGATTCTACCAAGAAATGTGATTCTTCATTCAAAACGCTGGTTTTTGCTATTGGGCTCTATTGAATAATGAATGTTTTGAATTTTCTCCAAAAGTAAAGTAGTTGCAAACTCATGCTTTTAGAGACTTGTTTGGGCTCATGAGAGGAGTAGAAAAACATCAAAAATTTCAGTCCTGCATGATTCTACCAAGAAATGTGTGTTCATTGAAACCGCTGGTTTTTGATAGTTTGGGCCCTATTGAATAATGAATGTTTTGAATTTTCTCCAAAAGTAAAGTAGTTGCAAACTCATCCTTTTAGAAACTTGTTTGGGCTGTTGAGAGGAGTAAAAAACCATCAAAAATTTCAATCCTGCATGATTTTACCAAGAAATGTGATTCTTCATTCAAAACCTGATTTTTGCTATTGGGCTCTATTGAATAGTGAATGTTTTGAATTTTCTCCAAAAGTAAAGTAGTTGCAAACTCATGCTTTTAGAGACTTGTTTGGGCTCATGAGAGGAGTAGAAAAACATCAAAAATTTCAGTCCTGCATGATTCTACCAAGAAATGTGTGTTCATTGAAACCGCTGGTTTTTGATAGTTTGGGCCCTATTGAATAATGAATGTTTTGAATTTTCTCCAAAAGTAAAGTAGTTGCAAACTCATCCTTTTAGAAACTTGTTTGGGCTGTTGAGAGGAGTAAAAAACCATCAAAAATTTAAATCCTGCATGATTTTACCAAGAAATGTGATTCTTCATTCAAAACCTGATTTTTGCTATTGGGCTCTATTGAATGGTGAATGTTTTGAATTTTCTCCAAAAGTAAAGTAGTTGCAAACTCATCCTTTTAGAAACTTGTTTGGGCTGTTGAGAGGAGTAAAAAACCATCAAAAATTTCAATCCTGCATGATTCTACCAAGAAATGTGATTCTTCATTCAAAACGCTGGTTTTTGCTATTGGGCTCTATTGAATAATGAATGTTTTGAATTTTCTCCAAAAGTAAAGTAGTTGCGAACTCATGCTTTTAGAGACTTGTTTGGGCTCATGAGAGGAGTAGAAAAACATCAAAAATTTCAGTCCTGCATGATTCTACCAAGAAATGTGTGTTCATTGAAACCGCTGTTTTTTGATAGTTTGGGCCCTATTGAATAATGAATGTTTTGAATTTTCTCCAAAAGTAAAGTAGTTGCAAACTCATCCTTTTAGAAACTTGTTTGGGCTGTTGAGAGGAGTAAAAAACCATCAAAAATTTCAATCCTGCATGATTTTACCAAGAAATGTGATTCTTCATTCAAAACCTGATTTTTGCTATTGGGCTCTATTGAATGGTGAATGTTTTGAATTTTCTCCAAAAGTAAAGTAGTTGCAAACTCATGCTTTTAGAGACTTGTTTGGGCTCATGAGAGGAGTAGAAAAACATCAAAAATTTCAGTCCTGCATGATTTTACCAAGAAATGTGTGTTCATTGAAACCGCTGGTTTTTGATAGTTTGGGCCCTATTGAATAATGAATGTTTTGAATTTTCTCCAAAAGTAAAGTAGTTGCAAACTCATCCTTTTAGAAACTTGTTTGGGCTGTTGAGAGGAGTAAAAAACCATCAAAAATTTCAATCCTGCATGATTTTACCAAGAAATGTGATTCTTCATTCAAAACCTGATTTTTGCTATTGGGCTCTATTGAATAGTGAATGTTTTGAATTTTCTCCAAAAGTAAAGTAGTTGCAAACTCATGCTTTTAGAGACTTGTTTGGGCTCATGAGAGGAGTAGAAAAACATCAAAAATTTCAGTCCTGCATGATTCTACCAAGAAATGTGTGTTCATTCAAACCGCTGGTTTTTGATAGTTTGGGCCCTATTGAATAATGAATGTTTTGAATTTTCTCCAAAAGTAAAGTAGTTGCAAACTCATCCTTTTAGAAACTTGTTTGGGCTGTTGAGAGGAGTAAAAAACCATCAAAAATTTCAATCCTGCATGATTTTACCAAGAAATGTGATTCTTCATTCAAAACCTGATTTTTGCTATTGGGCTCTATTGAATGGTGAATGTTTTGAATTTTCTCCAAAAGTAAAGTAGTTGCAAACTCATGCTTTTAGAGACTTGTTTGGGCTCATGAGAGGAGTAGAAAAACATCAAAAATTTCAGTCCTGCATGATTCTACCAAGAAATGTGTGTTCATTGAAACCGCTGGTTTTTGATAGTTTGGGCCCTATTGAATAATGAATGTTTTGAATTTTCTCCAAAAGTAAAGTAGTTGCAAACTCATCCTTTTAGAAACTTGTTTGGGCTGTTGAGAGGAGTAAAAAACCATCAAAAATTTCAATCCTGCATGATTTTACCAAGAAATGTGATTCTTCATTCAAAACCTGATTTTTGCTATTGGGCTCTATTGAATAGTGAATGTTTTGAATTTTCTCCAAAAGTAAAGTAGTTGCAAACTCATGCTTTTAGAGACTTGTTTGGGCTCATGAGAGGAGTAGAAAAACATCAAAAATTTCAGTCCTGCATGATTCTACCAAGAAATGTGTGTTCATTCAAACCGCTGGTTTTTGATAGTTTGGGCCCTATTGAATAATGAATGTTTTGAATTTTCTCCAAAAGTAAAGTAGTTGCAAACTCATCCTTTTAGAAACTTGTTTGGGCTGTTGAGAGGAGTAAAAAACCATCAAAAATTTCAATCCTGCATGATTCTACCAAGAAATGTGATTCTTCATTCAAAACGCTGGTTTTTGCTATTGGGCTCTATTGAATAATGAATGTTTTGAATTTTCTCCAAAAGTAAAGTAGTTGCAAACTCATGCTTTTAGAGACTTGTTTGGGCTCATGAGAGGAGTAGAAAAACATCAAAAATTTCAGTCCTGCATGATTCTACCAAGAAATGTGTGTTCATTGAAACCGCTGGTTTTTGATAGTTTGGGCCCTATTGAATAATGAATGTTTTGAATTTTCTCCAAAAGTAAAGTAGTTGCAAACTCATCCTTTTAGAAACTTGTTTGGGCTGTTGAGAGGAGTAAAAAACCATCAAAAATTTCAATCCTGCATGATTTTACCAAGAAATGTGATTCTTCATTCAAAACCTGATTTTTGCTATTGGGCTCTATTGAATAGTGAATGTTTTGAATTTTCTCCAAAAGTAAAGTACTTGCAAACTCATGCTTTTAGAGACTTGTTTGGGCTCATGAGAGGAGTAGAAAAACATCAAAAATTTCAGTCCTGCATGATTCTACCAAGAAATGTGTGTTCATTGAAACCACTGGTTTTTGATAGTTTGGGCCCTATTGAATAATGAATGTTTTGAATTTTCTCCAAAAGTAAAGTAGTTGCAAACTCATCCTTTTAGAAACTTGTTTGGGCTGTTGAGAGGAGTAAAAAACCATCAAAAATTTCAATCCTGCATGATTTTACCAAGAAATGTGATTCTTCATTCAAAACCTGATTTTTGCTATTGGGCTCTATTGAATAGTGAATGTTTTGAATTTTCTCCAAAAGTAAAGTAGTTGCAAACTCATGCTTTTAGAGACTTGTTTGGGCTCATGAGAGGAGTAGAAAAACATCAAAAATTTCAGTCCTGCATGATTCTACCAAGAAATGTGTGTTCATTGAAACCGCTGGTTTTTGATAGTTTGGGCCCTATTGAATAATGAATGTTTTGAATTTTCTCCAAAAGTAAAGTAGTTGCAAACTCATCCTTTTAGAAACTTGTTTGGGCTGTTGAGAGGAGTAAAAAACCATCAAAAATTTCAATCCTGCATGATTCTACCAAGAAATGTGATTCTTCATTCAAAACGCTGGTTTTTGCTATTGGGCTCTATTGAATAATGAATGTTTTTAATTTTCTCCAAAAGTAAAGTAGTTGCAAACTCATGCTTTTAGAGACTTGTTTGGGCTCATGAGAGGAGTAGAAAAACATCAAAAATTTCAGTCCTGCATGATTCTACCAAGAAATGTGTGTTCATTGAAACCGCTGGTTTTTGATAGTTTGGGCCCTATTGAATAATGAATGTTTTGAATTTTCTCCAAAAGTAAAGTAGTTGCAAACTCATCCTTTTAGAAACTTGTTTGGGCTGTTGAGAGGAGTAAAAAACCATCAAAAATTTCAATCCTGCATGATTCTACCAAGAAATGTGATTCTTCATTCAAAACCTGATTTTTGCTATTGGGCTCTATTGAATAGTGAATGTTTTGAATTTTCTCCAAAAGTAAAGTAGTTGCAAACTCATGCTTTTAGAGACTTGTTTGGGCTCATGAGAGGAGTAGAAAAACATCAAAAATTTCAGTCCTGCATGATTCTACCAAGAAATGTGTGTTCATTGAAACCGCTGGTTTTTGATAGTTTGGGCCCTATTGAATAATGAATGTTTTGAATTTTCTCCAAAAGTAAAGTAGTTGCAAACTCATCCTTTTAGAAACTTGTTTGGGCTGTTGAGAGGAGTAAAAAACCATCAAAAATTTCAATCCTGCATGATTCTACCAAGAAATGTGATTCTTCATTCAAAACGCTGGTTTTTGCTATTGGGCTCTATTGAATAATGAATGTTTTGAATTTTCTCCAAAAGTAAAGTAGTTGCAAACTCATGCTTTTAGAGACTTGTTTGGGCTCATGAGAGGAGTAGAAAAACATCAAAAATTTCAGTCCTGCATGATTCTACCAAGAAATGTGTGTTCATTGAAACCGCTGGTGTTTGATAGTTTGGGCCCTATTGAATAATGAATGTTTCGAATTTTCTCCAAAAGTAAAGTAGTTGCAAACTCATCCTTTTAGAAACTTGTTTGGGCTGTTGAGAGGAGTAAAAAACCATCAAAAATTTCAATCCTGCATGATTTTACCAAGAAATGTGATTCTTCATTCAAAACCTGATTTTTGCTATTGGGCTCTATTGAATGGTGAATGTTTTGAATTTTCTCCAAAAGTAAAGTAGTTGCAAACTCATGCTTTTTTTTTTTTTTTTTTTTTTTAAATATTTTTATTAAGTTTTAAGTTTAACATGAACAGGAAAGGAAAAGTTAAAACATGGACAAATAAAAAAGTAGAGAACTCTACTCTACAGTGTTACATCACACATTAATAAACTGTTTCAAAGTAGTACAGATGAAGACAAATATTATACATTGTTCCTGCAATTCTCTTTAGATAGAGAAAAAGAAAACAAAACAATCATAGTTGTATTAGATATAGCAAACAACAACAGACAGGCAAATGTAACCGATACTAGCAAAACTTTGAATTCCATATGTCCCACTTGGAGTGATATTTATGGAGAGCTTTATTTATAAACGCAAATCTTTTCTCCATAGAGTTATGGGTACGAACTTTGTCAAGTATTTCAGCGAAGGGAGGTGGATCAGATTTAAGCCACCAAAAAGCTATTGTATTTTTGGTCACCAAGAAAATATGTATTATTACATATCTTAGGGAAGGATTAATTTTCTCGGTGCCCAAGGAAAGCAAAGCCATCTGCGGGGTAACATTCACCGCTTTGTCTGAAAGGATGTCTAAATGGTCCGTAAGTTCTCTCCACAAATTCTTCAATTTGGGGCAACTCCAAAACATATGGTATAAGTTGCCTGGCATACCACAGTTCCTCCAACAAAAAGAAGAGTATTTACTATCTATATGGGACATCCTGATCGGGGTATAATGCCATCTGGTCAATGTCTTAAAGAAAGATTCCTGCAGAATCGCCGAAACAGCAGATGCATTTGAAAGTCTTATTGCTTTCTCCCATTGTTCTGCATCTAATTTAATATTTAAGTCTTTTTCCCATCTTTGAATATAAACGTTTTTGGTAAACTCAAAATCTTCGTTATAATGAGAGTAGATATTCTTAAGGCTCCAAGACAACTTATGGTTAACATTTGTAAACATGGAAGCCACAATATCTGAATTCAAAACTCTGCTATTCAAAAACTTCCGCAGGAGATCCTTCAACACAAGATAAGGGGTAAAATACGAAAATGGAATACGGAATTTATTTTTCATCTCGTTAAAAGATAAGGGGTGTTTGCCATCCCATATATCCCCTATTGTATTAATTTTAAATTCTTTCCACTCTTCCGACATAGGGCACTTATATATTTTAAATAGTAGTTTTAAAGGAAATTTTTTCAAAATATTCCGTCTATCAACTTTCTTCTTTAATTGTGTAAAGCTCCTCCACATAACCAGTATAGAATGAAAGACTGGATGATGGTGAACAACATTCAAAGGCGAGAGCAAATGCTTAAAAAACAAATCCGAAATGGAACTGACCCCACATTGCTCTGATTCAAGGTCTAACCAAGCAGAGGGTGTTCCTTCAGAAAACCATTGTTTGCTTTGAAGGATAAGGGATGCTTGAAAATAGGCCAAAATGTTCGGAAGTGCTAGGCCTCCATTAGCCTTCTTTTTATATAAAATTTTGGTAGTGATTCTAGGCCTCCGTCCTTTCCAAACAAAAAGGTTGATTGACTTTTGAACTTTGTACAAAAGAGGAGTAGGAATAATAAGAGGAATATTTCTAAATATAAATAGAATTTTTGGTAAAATGTATGATTTAGTTACTAAAATTCTTCCCATCAATGACAAATCGCAGTTATTATAACTAGAGAAGTCTTTTGAAATCTTTTTAAAAAGATGTTCCATATTCCTAGATGTGATAGATTTCAAGTCCTTAGGGAAGATTATTCCCAGATACTCTAATTCCATTTCTTCCCAAGAAAAACTGGTTAATTTTTTAAGGGCATCAATTTCAGAACAGGTTAAGTTAAAGTGCAGTAATTTAGATTTTTGAGCGTTTATTTTAAAATAGGAAACTCTAGAAAAACCATCCAAAATCTTCATAAGAGCAGTAAGTGAATTAGCAGGGTCAGTAATTGATAACATAAGGTCATCAGCAAATAAAGTTAGTTTATGATGATAAGACTTCGTTTTAAAACCCGAGATGTCAGTGCTTTGTCTTATCACTTCTGCAAGGGGTTCAATTGCAAGGGCAAATAAAAGGGGGGAAAGAGGACATCCCTGTCTTGTTCCATTAGTGATATCAAAATTTCTAGAAAGGTGATTATTTGTATAAGTTTTGGCATTAGTATTTGAGTACAATGCAAAGATAGAAATTATAAAGTTATCATCAAACCCAAATTTCAATAGAGTAGATTTAAGATAGTCCCAATTCACTCTATCAAAAGCTTTTTGGGCATCTAGGGAAATAAATAGTGATGGGAAATTATTAGATTTAGCTATGTTGAAAAGATTCAAAATCCTTCTAGTGCCATCTGTAACTTGTCTGCCACTAACAAAGCCCACCTGATCATTCTTAATAAGACGGGGCAAAAGGTTCTTCAATCGATCCGCTAAAATTTTCGAATATATTTTAATGTCGGTGTTTATTAGAGAGATTGGGCGATAATTTTTAACTTCCTCCAAATTCCCACTATCTTTAGGGATCAGTATAATAGTTGCTTCGGTCATTTCTTTAGGGAACAATCCAGTATTTGAGGCGTGATTAAATAGAGATTTTAAATGTGGAGATATAAGGTTTGAAAATGTTTTAAAATATTCATTAGTAAACCCATCTGGGCCAGGGGATTTATTTAATTTAAGCTTTTCAATCGTTCTGGTAATTTCTTCTACAGTAAAGGGTTGGTTTAAGAGAGTTAAATCCAAAGTGTCTACTTGTGGAAGTGTTAGTTTAGATAAGAAGGAATCAATTTCCCTTTGGTTAGGAGTATGAGTTGAAGAGTCATTCTTTAAATTATAAAGATGTTCAAAGTAATCCGCAAAGACTCCCGTGATATCAGAAGGGTGATGTTTCACTTCTCCCGAAGAGGATGTAATTTTAATAATCCTTCTGTTCACACGGGATTGTTTCAGTTTATTTGTCATGTACTTGGTAGGCTTATTAATAGAGGCATAGAAGTTATATTTTGATGCCCTGACAACAGAGTCATACTCAGAGATAATTTCAGACCTCAAATTTTGTCTTAACTTCAAAATTTCAAGATGGATATTGTGAGATGGGGTAAATAAATTATTTTGCTGCTCTTCTTTTAAAGCAATTTGGGATTGAAGATCAGCAATTTTTTCCCTTTTTTCTTTTTTATATCTCGCAGAGAGTTGAATGAGACACCCTCTCAAAACGGCTTTGTGGGCATTCCAAATGGTAAAAGGACTCATACTATCCACTAAATTTTCTTTAAAGTAATTTTCAATTGTTTCGCTGATGATATCTCTATATCTCTGAGTGTTTAATAAAGTGGGATTAACCTTCCATAGGAAGGTATTTGTTGTGGGAGGGCCCAAATCGAATATTCCTAATACAGGGGCATGATCAGAAAAAGATTTTTCCAGAATTTCAATTTTCTTAAATTTGGCAAGAGAAAAGATATCAGTCAAAAATAAATCTATTCTGGAAGAAGTTTTGTATGTATCTGAGTAGTATGTGAATTCTTTAGATGAGGAATTTAAGCATCTAAAAACATCATACATCTCATTCTGTCTGATCCAGTTGTTCAAAGATCGATTCGATTTAGAAGTAGCAGAAGATGATGAGTCAATATTCCTGTCGGGAACTAGATTGAAATCACCTATTAATAACAGGTCTCCTCTTTTAACATCGTTCACCTTCTTCAGTAATTTGTTAAAGAAAGAGATTTGGCCATTGTTAGGGGCATAGATATTAACGATTGTACAAAGTTTAAAGTTCAATTTACATATGAGAATATGGAATCTTCCATGATTATCAACATGTTCATCAAGTAACTGGAAGGGGATGTTTTTATTAATGATGGTTATTACTCCTGCACTCTTCTTATTATTAAGGGATTTAAAAATGTGGGGGAAGTCTTTATGCTGAAAAGTCGGGTGGGTATCTTTTATTAATTTAACCTCTTGTAAACAAGAGATATCCGCATGAAGCCGTTTTAATTCTCTCCAAGCTATATATCGCTTATGGGGACTATTCAATCCTTTAACATTATGTGAGAGAATTTTGATTTTCATGCTGTTCTATTTATTTGCCTGTTTATTAACTATTATCCAATTTTATCACCAAATTGCCTTCTTTGAAATTGTCCTCACCTATTCCAACTAGGGTTTAAAAAATTAAAATTAAAAATGTAAATCAATAAACCTAAAGAGTCCTCCTGGAGGTTAACCACCAAACGTGGTATCTCTCCTTATTGGGGACTTAAAAAGCCAAAGTGGCAAGATCCCATAAAGCCTAATAAACTATTAACCTAATATTTATCATTCAATACCCTCCATGTTGTTATTTATGTAAGTAGTACAAGGGATCCAACGAGAATTTATCACCTTCAGCCGTTATCTCTGTCAGAGGGGCCTTCCTTTAAAGAGCGGATAAAGTCCAAGGCCTCCCTTGGAGTAAAAAGTGGAACAATCTTGCCCCTATGTGACACAAGTAACTTTGTTGGGAATCCCCACCTATAAGGAATCCCCATTTCCCTAAGGACGTTAGTAGCTTGATTAAATGACTTCCTAGTTTCCATAGTTAATTTTGAAAAATCAGAGAAGAATTTTAAGTGGTCATTGGGGGGAGGGAGAGAGCCTTTCTCTCTAATATATCTTAATATCAATTCTTTAGTTTCAAAAAAATGGAAGTGAAGTATCGTGTCCCTTGGTTTATCCATAGATATGTTCTTTGGACGGGGCAGGCGGTGAATTCTATCAATTATCAATTGTAGATCAGTTAAGGACGGCAAAGCCTTTTTAAGTGTAGCTTTAGTATAATCTGAAAGGTCTTTCTGTATTACACTTTCGGGTATCCCTCTGATCTTGATATTATTTCGCCTACTCCGATCCTCCAAGTCCATTAATTTGGACCTAACGGATAAGAGTTCAGCTTTCAAGTTTGAATTTTGCTGTACTAAATCATCTGTCCTATTTTCAACCTTTGAGAGCCTTTTCTCATTCAATTCAAATCTTTGGGAGAATTTATCACTGATCTCCTGAATATCCCTCCTATGAGAATCAAAACCCGCTTTAATAGACGTATTAATTGCACTGAAAGATTCCTGGAAGGATATAAGGAAACCAGCGAGCGAACCCTCAGTAACCTGTCTATCAGATTTCAACAAAGTTTTAAAATCAAAATTATGGGGATTTGAAGATTCAACAGAGGAAATCTCTGGGCAACCTCTTTTAGAGGGTTGTTTCACTGGGGTGTCATTTGGAGAGAAATCCTCAAATGAAGTGTCAGAATCCAAATATGTTGGATCTGGTCTAACAGATTGACTATCTGGGGCTCTTCTCTTATTGAATTTAGATAAATCCATTTTACTTTCTTCATCCTGTAAAAAGAGTTTTGAAGTCCCTTTATTATCAAGTACCTGGGAAGATGTAAAAGATAAGGGACAAGGATCGGTAGAAGTATCTTTGTGACCTGAATCTCTATGAGTAGCCTTAATAGAAGAGCTGTTAGGCATATTCTTAGTTGAGGTATTTTCTTCCCTCTTTAGGGGGGATCTAGATTTAATTGGACTTAGTAGATTAACAGATTCAGTGTATATTCTTTGACTGGAAGAACCTGTGGATTTCTGGTTTTTACCAGTAGGCATTTTAGATTTTGAATTAGATGCCATGGTTAGAGTATACTAAAGCAAAGGTAAAAAAAGGGTATATTGTGCCCTAAATATTCTCGTATATGCAACGTACTCTTAATTATTATAATAATTAAGTTACTACTGACTGATACAATAACCAGTTACTTCCTAGTGTAGTATTATTTATATATCACAAACTAAGTTAAAGATACAGTCTCAAATAAAGCAGCAATGTAGCTTTTTAATAAAGCAATAGAAATTCTTTGCCCCAAGTGTCGCAAGCTCATAGGGAGACAGCTATATCTCATGCACTCTACCAAGTAATACTTGTATGACCTCAGGTGCAATAAATCATTAATGGGTGATTGTAGATAGGGCAGCCAAGGGCCTTCTCAATCAGTGGGTACAAGCTTTATATCAACAATGCATTAATATATATCTATACAATGCACATAAATTAATTCCAACATGAGAATTCCAATCGAAAAATATTGGATTGTGTGGTAATAATCACTTGGGACGTATAAATCACCAGTTCCTCAAAGCAGATATCACTGATTTGCTATTAAGCTATACAAGAAAGACCTTCAGTAATTAATAAACAATACCTTACTGATGTAAAATTATTCAATCAATCTATATTTTGATTGATCTATCAAATTAACAGGCTCCCTTAAAATACCACCACCTTCCAATACAACAACAGGTTAATAAGTTCAGACACATACAGCCTTCTTCTCACCCAATGACTGTGAAAATCTTCTGAAGCAGGAGACAGCAATATTTTCTTTCCTTCAGATCACCACTGAACTCCGATCAATTTGCCACCAAAACCAAATTCAAATTCAAGTTCCAACTTCCTCTTCCCACTTCTTCTTATAGGGATACAACAGACTCCAGTTTCCCTCACTGCATCGATCTCATAATCTCCAACATGAACCAAGACAGCAATAAGTGGCGAAGCTCTTCCTTTTAGAATCCCCGGCAAAACCGATTGTTTCCCAATCAACCACGCTTCTTGGGTCACCGACCAGAGAGCGGCAAAGATCCTTCAGTCTGCCCAGGAAAATCGTGTGCTGCTCCTGTCCCAGTTGACAACAGCTTCAGCCGCTGGTACTATCTCCTGAACTGCCGCGCAGTTCGTCAGTTTTCCCGCCAATTTGCTTTTAAAATCAGGCACGGGTCTCCTCCACTTCTCCGCACTCACCGATGCGCCGAACAGTAAATGTATGCCTCAGCCGAGGCAGCAAGAAGGACCAGATCCACGTCCACTTTCCCTGATGACAGCCTCTTCCATGCGGCTCCGTGCCCACTAGTTCCCGCCACGTCGCTCTCCGGCGCCGTCAGCTCCTTTACTCTTCTGCAGCTGAGCGGCGGCAAGTTGCGCAGATCCAGGTCTCCAGCAGCCTGACAGCGGACCCTCTAACGATTCAGGAACACCAAGGCTTCTTCAGCCTCAGATCAGGGACCAGCAGCTGCCTCACAGGATCTCCTGCAGTTCTCACCTCGAATGTAAACAATGGCGTTTCACACCTCGGATCTAAACAATGGCGGTTCCTGGGGCCAAGCTCAGGGGAAATCTGCTGAGTCACTGGCGGCTTTCTCCTCACCTCTCACTTCCAAAGGCTGTATTATCTTAAGTATACAATGGATTCCTTCCAGGGAGGTGTCAAAATGTTCACAATAAAGATAAGAATCCAATTCCAAACGTCTTCTGATGAATAAGAGTCTTCTTAAGCAATTATGTCGCTTTGTAGATAGGCTTCATGGGAGCTCTGAGCTCAAGTGTCCTCCTCCATCGAGCTCCAGGCCACGCCCCGCAAACTCATGCTTTTAGAGACTTGTTTGGGCTCATGAGAGGAGTAGAAAAACATCAAAAATTTCAGTCCTGCATGATTCTACCAAGAAATGTGTGTTCATTGAAACCGCTGGTTTTTGATAGTTTGGGCCCTATTGAATAATGAATGTTTTGAATTTTCTCCAAAAGTAAAGTAGTTGCAAACTCATCCTTTTAGAAACTTGTTTGGGCTGTTGAGAGGAGTAAAAAACCATCAAAAATTTCAATCCTGCATGATTTTACCAAGAAATGTGATTCTTCATTCAAAACCTGATTTTTGCTATTGGGCTCTATTGAATAGTGAATGTTTTGAATTTTCTCCAAAAGTAAAGTAGTTGCAAACTCATGCTTTTAGAGACTTGTTTGGGCTCATGAGAGGAGTAGAAAAACATCAAAAATTTCAGTCCTGCATGATTCTACCAAGAAATGTGTGTTCATTGAAACCGCTGGTTTTTGATAGTTTGGGCCCTATTGAATAATGAATGTTTTGAATTTTCTCCAAAAGTAAAGTAGTTGCAAACTCATCCTTTTAGAAACTTGTTTGGGCTGTTGAGAGGAGTAAAAAACCATCAAAAATTTAAATCCTGCATGATTTTACCAAGAAATGTGATTCTTCATTCAAAACCTGATTTTTGCTATTGGGCTCTATTGAATGGTGAATGTTTTGAATTTTCTCCAAAAGTAAAGTAGTTGCAAACTCATCCTTTTAGAAACTTGTTTGGGCTGTTGAGAGTAGTAAAAAACCATCAAAAATTTCAATCCTGCATGATTCTACCAAGAAATGTGATTCTTCATTCAAAACGCTGGTTTTTGCTATTGGGCTCTATTGAATAATGAATGTTTTGAATTTTCTCCAAAAGTAAAGTAGTTGCAAACTCATGCTTTTAGAGACTTGTTTGGGCTCATGAGAGGAGTAGAAAAACATTAAAAATTTCAGTCCTGCATGATTCTACCAAGAAATGTGTGTTCATTGAAACCGCTGGTTTTTGATAGTTTGGGCCCTATTGAATAATGAATGTTTTGAATTTTCTCCAAAAGTAAAGTAGTTGCAAACTCATCCTTTTAGAAACTTGTTTGGGCTGTTGAGAGGAGTAAAAAACCATCAAAAATTTCAATCCTGCATGATTTTACCAAGAAATGTGATTCTTCATTCAAAACCTGATTTTTGCTATTGGGCTCTATTGAATAGTGAATGTTTTGAATTTTCTCCAAAAGTAAAGTACTTGCAAACTCATGCTTTTAGAGACTTGTTTGGGCTCATGAGAGGAGTAGAAAAACATCAAAAATTTCAGTCCTGCATGATTCTACCAAGAAATGTGTGTTCATTGAAACCACTGGTTTTTGATAGTTTGGGCCCTATTGAATAATGAATGTTTTGAATTTTCTCCAAAAGTAAAGTAGTTGCAAACTCATCCTTTTAGAAACTTGTTTGGGCTGTTGAGAGGAGTAAAAAACCATAAAAAATTTCAATCCTGCATGATTTTACCAAGAAATGTGATTCTTCATTCAAAACCTGATTTTTGCTATTGGGCTCTATTGAATGGTGAATGTTTTGAATTTTCTCCAAAAGTAAAGTAGTTGCAAACTCATGCTTTTAGAGACTTGTTTGGGCTCATGAGAGGAGTAGAAAAACATCAAAAATTTCAGTCCTGCATGATTCTACCAAGAAATGTGTGTTCATTGAAACCGCTGGTTTTTGATAGTTTGGGCCCTATTGAATAATGAATGTTTTGAATTTTCTCCAAAAGTAAAGTAGTTGCAAACTCATCCTTTTAGAAACTTGTTTGGGCTGTTGAGAGGAGTAAAAAACCATCAAAAATTTCAATCCTGCATGATTTTACCAAGAAATGTGATTCTTCATTCAAAACCTGATTTTTGCTATTGGGCTCTATTGAATAGTGAATGTTTTGAATTTTCTCCAAAAGTAAAGTAGTTGCAAACTCATGCTTTTAGAGACTTGTTTGGGCTCATGAGAGGAGTAGAAAAACATCAAAAATTTCAGTCCTGCATGATTCTACCAAGAAATGTGTGTTCATTGAAACCGCTGGTTTTTGATAGTTTGGGCCCTATTGAATAATGAATGTTTTGAATTTTCTCCAAAAGTAAAGTAGTTGCAAACTCATCCTTTTAGAAACTTGTTTGGGCTGTTGAGAGGAGTAAAAAACCATCAAAAATTTAAATCCTGCATGATTTTACCAAGAAATGTGATTCTTCATTCAAAACCTGATTTTTGCTATTGGGCTCTATTGAATGGTGAATGTTTTGAATTTTCTCCAAAAGTAAAGTAGTTGCAAACTCATCCTTTTAGAAACTTGTTTGGGCTGTTGAGAGGAGTAAAAAACCATCAAAAATTTCAATCCTGCATGATTCTACCAAGAAATGTGATTCTTCATTCAAAACGCTGGTTTTTGCTATTGGGCTCTATTGAATAATGAATGTTTTGAATTTTCTCCAAAAGTAAAGTAGTTGCAAACTCATGCTTTTAGAGACTTGTTTGGGCTCATGAGAGGAGTAGAAAAACATCAAAAATTTCAGTCCTGCATGATTCTACCAAGAAATGTGTGTTCATTGAAACCGCTGTTTTTTGATAGTTTGGGCCCTATTGAATAATGAATGTTTTGAATTTTCTCCAAAAGTAAAGTAGTTGCAAACTCATCCTTTTAGAAACTTGTTTGGGCTGTTGAGAGGAGTAAAAAACCATCAAAAATTTCAATCCTGCATGATTTTACCAAGAAATGTGATTCTTCATTCAAAACCTGATTTTTGCTATTGGGCTCTATTGAATAGTGAATGTTTTGAATTTTCTCCAAAAGTAAAGTACTTGCAAACTCATGCTTTTAGAGACTTGTTTGGGCTCATGAGAGGAGTAGAAAAACATCAAAAATTTCAGTCCTGCATGATTCTACCAAGAAATGTGTGTTCATTGAAACCACTGGTTTTTGATAGTTTGGGCCCTATTGAATAATGAATGTTTTGAATTTTCTCCAAAAGTAAAGTAGTTGCAAACTCATCCTTTTAGAAACTTGTTTGGGCTGTTGAGAGGAGTAAAAAACCATCAAAAATTTCAATCCTGCATGATTTTACCAAGAAATGTGATTCTTCATTCAAAACCTGATTTTTGCTATTGGGCTCTATTGAATAGTGAATGTTTTGAATTTTCTCCAAAAGTAAAGTAGTTGCAAACTCATGCTTTTAGAGACTTGTTTGGGCTCATGAGAGGAGTAGAAAAACATCAAAAATTTCAGTCCTGCATGATTCTACCAAGAAATGTGTGTTCATTGAAACCGCTGGTTTTTGATAGTTTGGGCCCTATTGAATAATGAATGTTTTGAATTTTCTCCAAAAGTAAAGTAGTTGCAAACTCATCCTTTTAGAAACTTGTTTGGGCTGTTGAGAGGAGTAAAAAACCATCAAAAATTTCAATCCTGCATGATTCTACCAAGAAATGTGATTCTTCATTCAAAACGCTGGTTTTTGCTATTGGGCTCTATTGAATAATGAATGTTTTGAATTTTCTCCAAAAGTAAAGTAGTTGCAAACTCATGCTTTTAGAGACTTGTTTGGGCTCATGAGAGGAGTAGAAAAACATCAAAAATTTCAGTCCTGCATGATTCTACCAAGAAATGTGTGTTCATTGAAACCGCTGGTGTTTGATAGTTTGGGCCCTATTGAATAATGAATGTTTTGAATTTTCTCCAAAAGTAAAGTAGTTGCAAACTCATCCTTTTAGAATCTTGTTTGGGCTGTTGAGAGGAGTAAAAAACCATCAAAAATTTCAATCCTGCATGATTTTACCAAGAAATGTGATTCTTCATTCAAAACCTGATTTTTGCTATTGGGCTCTATTGAATGGTGAATGTTTTGAATTTTCTCCAAAAGTAAAGTAGTTGCAAACTCATGCTTTTAGAGACTTGTTTGGGCTCATGAGAGGAGTAGAAAAACATCAAAAATTTCAGTCCTGCATGATTTTACCAAGAAATGTGTGTTCATTGAAACCGCTGGTTTTTGATAGTTTGGGCCCTATTGAATAATGAATGTTTTGAATTTTCTCCAAAAGTAAAGTAGTTGCAAACTCATCCTTTTAGAAACTTGTTTGGGCTGTTGAGAGGAGTAAAAAACCATCAAAAATTTCAATCCTGCATGATTTTACCAAGAAATGTGATTCTTCATTCAAAACCTGATTTTTGCTATTGGGCTCTATTGAATAGTGAATGTTTTGAATTTTCTCCAAAAGTAAAGTACTTGCAAACTCATGCTTTTAGAGACTTGTTTGGGCTCATGAGAGGAGTAGAAAAACATCAAAAATTTCAGTCCTGCATGATTCTACCAAGAAATGTATGTTCATTCAAACCGCTGGTTTTTGATAGTTTGGGCACGATTGAATAATGAATGTTTTGAATTTTCTCCAAAAGTAAAGTAGTTGCAAACTCATCCTTTTAGAAACTTGTTTGGGCTGTTGAGAGGAGGCAAAAACCATCAAAAATTTCAATCCTGCATGATTTTACCAAGAAATGTGATTCTTCATTCAAAACCTGATTTTTGCTATTGGGCTCTATTGAATAGTGAATGTTTTGAATTTTCTCCAAAAGAAAAGTAGTTGCAAACTCATGCTTTTAGAGACTTGTTTGGGCTCATGAGAGGAGTAGAAAAACATCAAAAATTTCAGTCCTGCATGATTCTACCAAGAAATGTGTGTTCATTCAAACCTCTGGTTTTTGATAGCCTTTGGTTTTGATGGTTTTTGGGCCCTATTGAATAATGAATGTTTTGAATTTTCTCCAAAAGTAAAGTAGTTGCAAACTCATCCTTTTAGAAACTTGTTTGGGCTTTTGAGAGGAGTAAAAAACCATCAAAAATTTCAATCCTGCATGATTCTACCAAGAAATGTGATTCTTCATTCAAAACGCTGGTTTTTGCTATTGGGCTCTATTGAATAATGAATGTTTTGAATTTTCTCCAAAAGTAAAGTAGTTGCAAACTCATCCGTTTAGAGACTTGTTTGGGCTCATGAGAGGAGTAGAAAAACATCAAAAATTTCAGTCCTGCACGATTCTACCAAGAAATGTGTGTTCATTCAAACCGCTGGTTTTTGATATTTTGGGCCCTATTGAATAATGAATGTTTTGAATTTTCTCCAAAAGTAAAGTAGTTGCAAACTCATCCTTTTAGAAACTTGTTTGGGCTGTTGAGAGGAGTAAAAAACCATCAAAAATTTCAATCCTGCATGATTCTACCAAGAAATGTGATTCTTCATTGAAAAACTGATTTTTGCTATTGGGCTCTATAGAATAATGAATGTTTTGAATTTTCTCCAAAAGTAAAGTAGTTGCAAACTCATGCTTTTAGAGACTTGTTTGGGCTCATGAGAGGAGTAGAAAAACATCAAAAATTTCAGTCCTGCATGATTCTACCAAGAAATGTGTGTTCATTGAAACCGCTGGTTTTTGATAGTTTGGGCCCTATTGAATAATGAATGTTTTGAATTTTCTCCAAAAGTAAAGTAGTTGCAAACTCATCCTTTTAGAAACTTGTTTGGGCTGTTGAGAGGAGTAAAAAACCATCAAAAATTTCAATCCTGCATGATTTTACCAAGAAATGTGATTCTTCATTCAAAACGCTGGTTTTTGCTATTGGGCTCTATTGAATAATGAATGTTTTGAATTTTCTCCAAAAGTAAAGTAGTTGCAAACTCATCCTTTTAGAAACTTGTTTGGGCTGTTGAGAGGAGTAAAAAACCATCAAAAATTTCAATCCTGCATGATTCTACCAAGAAATGTGATTCTTCATTCAAAACGATGGTTTTTGCTATTGGGCTCTATTGAATAATGAATGTTTTGAATTTTCTCCAAAAGTAAAGTAGTTGCAAACTCATGCTTTTATAGACTTGTTTGGGCTCATGAGAGGAGTAGAAAAACATCAAAAATTTCAGTCCTGCATGATTCTACCAAGAAATGTGTGTTCATTGAAACCGCTGGTTTTTGATAGTTTGGACCCTATTGAATAATGAATGTTTTGAATTTTCTCCAAAAGTAAAGTAGTTGCAAACTCATCCTTTTAGAAACTTGTTTGGGCTGTTGAGAGGAGTAAAAAACCATCAAAAATTTCAATCCTGCATGATTCTACCAAGAAATGTGATTCTTCATTCAAAATGCTGGTTTTTGCTATTGGGCTCTATTGAATAATGAATGTTTTGAATTTTCTCCAAAAGTAAAGTAGTTGCAAACTCATGCTTTTAGAGACTTGTTTGGGCTCATGAGAGGAGTAGAAAAACATCAAAAATTTCAGTCCTGCATGATTCTACCAAGAAATGTGTGTTCATTGAAACCGCTGGTGTTTGATAGTTTGGGCCCTATTGAATAATGAATGTTTTGAATTTTCTCCAAAAGTAAAGTAGTTGCAAACTCATCCTTTTAGAATCTTGTTTGGGATGTTGAGAGGAGTAAAAAACCATCAAAAATTTCAATCCTGCATGATTTTACCAAGAAATGTGATTCTTCATTCAAAACCTGATTTTTGCTATTGGGCTCTATTGAATAATGAATGTTTTGAATTTTCTCCAAAAGTAAAGTAGTTGCAAACTCATCCTTTTAGAAACTTGTTTGGGCTGTTGAGAGGAGTAAAAAACCATCAAAAATTTCAATCCTGCATGATTCTACCAAGAAATGTGATTCTTCATTCAAAACGCTGGTTTTTGCTATTGGGCTCTATTAAATAATGAATGTTTTGAATTTTCTCCAAAAGTAAAGTAGTTGCAAACTCATGCTTTTATAGACTTGTTTGGGTTCATGAGAGGAGTAGAAAAACATCAAAAATTTCAGTCCTGCATGATTCTACCAAGAAATGTGTGTTCATTGAAACCGCTGGTTTTTGATAGTTTGGACCCTATTGAATAATGAATGTTTTGAATTTTCTCCAAAAGTAAAGTAGTTGCAAACTCATCCTTTTAGAAACTTGTTTGGGCTGTTGAGAGGAGTAAAAAACCATCAAAAATTTCAATCCTGCATGATTCTACCAAGAAATGTGATTCTTCATTCAAAATGCTGGTTTTTGCTATTGGGCTCTATAGAATAATGAATGTTTTGAATTTTCTCCAAAAGTAAAGTAGTTGCAAACTCATGCTTTTAGAGACTTGTTTGGGCTCATGAGAGGAGTAGAAAAACATCAAAAATTTCAGTCCTGCATGATTCTACCAAGAAATGTGTGTTCATTGAAACCGCTGGTGTTTGATAGTTTGGGCCCTATTGAATAATGAATGTTTTGAATTTTCTCCAAAAGTAAAGTAGTTGCAAACTCATCCTTTTAGAATCTTGTTTGGGATGTTGAGAGGAGTAAAAAACCATCAAAAATTTCAATCCTGCATGATTTTACCAAGAAATGTGATTCTTCATTCAAAACCTGATTTTTGCTATTGGGCTCTATTGAATAATGAATGTTTTGAATTTTCTCCAAAAGTAAAGTAGTTGCAAACTCATCCTTTTAGAAACTTGTTTGGGCTGTTGAGAGGAGTAAAAACCATCAAAAATTTCAATCCTGCATGATTCTACCAAGAAATGTGATTCTTCATTCAAAACGCTGGTTTTTGCTATTGGGCTCTATTGAATAATGAATGTTTTGAATTTTCTCCAAAAGTAAAGTAGTTGCAAACTCATGCTTTTAGAGACTTGTTTGGGCTCATGAGAGGAGTAGAAAAACATCAAAAATTTCAGTCCTGCATGATTCTACCAAGAAATGTGTGTTCATTGAAACCGCTGGTTTTTGATAGTTTGGGCCCTATTGAATAATGAATGTTTTGAATTTTCTCCAAAAGTAAAGTAGTTGCAAACTCATCCTTTTAGAAACTTGTTTGGGCTGTTGAGAGGAGTAAAAAACCATCAAAAATTTCAATCCTGCATGATTTTACCAAGAAATGTGATTCTTCATTCAAAACCTGATTTTTGCTATTGGGCTCTATTGAATAGTGAATGTTTTGAATTTTCTCCAAAAGTAAAGTAGTTGCAAACTCATGCTTTTAGAGACTTGTTTGGGCTCATGAGAGGAGTAGAAAAACATCAAAAATTTCAGTCCTGCATGATTCTACCAAGAAATGTGTGTTCATTCAAACCGCTGGTTTTTGATAGTTTGGGCCCTATTGAATAATGAATGTTTTGAATTTTCTCCAAAAGTAAAGTAGTTGCAAACTCATCCTTTTAGAAACTTGTTTGGGCTGTTGAGAGGAGTAAAAAACCATCAAAAATTTCAATCCTGCATGATTCTACCAAGAAATGTGATTCTTCATTCAAAACGCTGGTTTTTGCTATTGGGCTCTATTGAATAATGAATGTTTTGAATTTTCTCCAAAAGTAAAGTAGTTGCAAACTAATGCTTTTAGAGACTTGTTTGGGCTCATGAGAGGAGTAGAAAAACATCAAAAATTTCAGTCCTGCATGATTCTACCAAGAAATGTGTGTTCATTGAAACCGCTGGTTTTTGATAGTTTGGGCCCTATTGAATAATGAATGTTTTGAATTTTCTCCAAAAGTAAAGTAGTTGCAAACTCATCCTTTTAGAAACTTGTTTGGGCTGTTGAGAGGAGTAAAAAACCATCAAAAATTTCAATCCTGCATGATTTTACCAAGAAATGTGATTCTTCATTCAAAACCTGATTTTTGCTATTGGGCTCTATTGAATAGTGAATGTTTTGAATTTTCTCCAAAAGTAAAGTAGTTGCAAACTCATGCTTTTAGAGACTTGTTTGGGCTCATGAGAGGAGTAGAAAAACATCAAAAATTTCAGTCCTGCATGATTCTACCAAGAAATGTGTGTTCATTGAAACCGCTGGTTTTTGATAGTTTGGGCCCTATTGAATAATGAATGTTTTGAATTTTCTCCAAAAGTAAAGTAGTTGCAAACTCATCCTTTTAGAAACTTGTTTGGGCTGTTGAGAGGAGTAAAAAACCATCAAAAATTTCAATCCTGCATGATTTTACCAAGAAATGTGATTCTTCATTCAAAACCTGATTTTTGCTATTGGGCTCTATTGAATAGTGAATGTTTTGAATTTTCTCCAAAAGTAAAGTAGTTGCAAACTCATGCTTTTAGAGACTTGTTTGGGCTCATGAGAGGAGTAGAAAAACATCAAAAATTTCAGTCCTGCATGATTCTACCAAGAAATGTGTGTTCATTGAAACCGCTGGTTTTTGATAGTTTGGGCCCTATTGAATAATGAATGTTTTGAATTTTCTCCAAAAGTAAAGTAGTTGCAAACTCATCCTTTTAGAAACTTGTTTGGGCTGTTGAGAGGAGTAAAAAACCATCAAAAATTTCAATCCTGCATGATTCTACCAAGAAATGTGATTCTTCATTCAAAACCTGATTTTTGCTATTGGGCTCTATTGAATGGTGAATGTTTTGAATTTTCTCCAAAAGTAAAGTAGTTGCAAACTCATGCTTTTAGAGACTTGTTTGGGCTCATGAGAGGAGTAGAAAAACATCAAAAATTTCAGTCCTGCATGATTCTACCAAGAAATGTGTGTTCATTGAAACCGCTGGTTTTTGATAGTTTGGGCCCTATTGAATAATGAATGTTTTGAATTTTCTCCAAAAGTAAAGTAGTTGCAAACTCATCCTTTTAGAAACTTGTTTGGGCTGTTGAGAGGAGTAAAAAACCATCAAAAATTTCAATCCTGCATGATTTTACCAAGAAATGTGATTCTTCATTCAAAACCTGATTTTTGCTATTGGGCTCTATTGAATAGTGAATGTTTTGAATTTTCTCCAAAAGTAAAGTAGTTGCAAACTCATGCTTTTAGAGACTTGTTTGGGCTCATGAGAGGAGTAGAAAAACATCAAAAATTTCAGTCCTGCATGATTCTACCAAGAAATGTGTGTTCATTGAAACCGCTGGTTTTTGATAGTTTGGGCCCTATTGAATAATGAATGTTTTGAATTTTCTCCAAAAGTAAAGTAGTTGCAAACTCATCCTTTTAGAAACTTGTTTGGGTTGTTGAGAGGAGTAAAAAACCATCAAAAATTTCAATCCTGCATGATTCTACCAAGAAATGTGATTCTTCATTCAAAACGCTGGTTTTTGCTATTGGGCTCTATTGAATAATGAATGTTTTTAATTTTCTCCAAAAGTAAAGTAGTTGCAAACTCATGCTTTTAGAGACTTGTTTGGGCTCATGAGAGGAGTAGAAAAACATCAAAAATTTCAGTCCTGCATGATTCTACCAAGAAATGTGTGTTCATTGAAACCGCTGGTTTTTGATAGTTTGGGCCCTATTGAATAATGAATGTTTTGAATTTTCTCCAAAAGTAAAGTAGTTGCAAACTCAACCTTTTAGAAACTTGTTTGGGCTGTTGAGAGGAGTAAAAAACCATCAAAAATTTCAATCCTGCATGATTCTACCAAGAAATGTGATTCTTCATTCAAAACCTGATTTTTGCTATTGGGCTCTATTGAATAGTGAATGTTTTGAATTTTCTCCAAAAGTAAAGTAGTTGCAAACTCATGCTTTTAGAGACTTGTTTGGGCTCATGAGAGGAGTAGAAAAACATCAAAAATTTCAGTCCTGCATGATTCTACCAAGAAATGTGTGTTCATTGAAACCGCTGGTTTTTGATAGTTTGGGCCCTATTGAATAATGAATGTTTTGAATTTTCTCCAAAAGTAAAGTAGTTGCAAACTCATCCTTTTAGAAACTTGTTTGGGCTGTTGAGAGGAGTAAAAAACCATCAAAAATTTCAATCCTGCATGATTCTACCAAGAAATGTGATTCTTCATTCAAAACGCTGGTTTTTGCTATTGGGCTCTATTGAATAATGAATGTTTTGAATTTTCTCCAAAAGTAAAGTAGTTGCAAACTCATGCTTTTAGAGACTTGTTTGGGCTCATGAGAGGAGTAGAAAAACATCAAAAATTTCAGTCCTGCATGATTCTACCAAGAAATGTGTGTTCATTGAAACCGCTGGTGTTTGATAGTTTGGGCCCTATTGAATAATGAATGTTTCGAATTTTCTCCAAAAGTAAAGTAGTTGCAAACTCATCCTTTTAGAAACTTGTTTGGGCTGTTGAGAGGAGTAAAAAACCATCAAAAATTTCAATCCTGCATGATTTTACCAAGAAATGTGATTCTTCATTCAAAACCTGATTTTTGCTATTGGGCTCTATTGAATGGTGAATGTTTTGAATTTTCTCCAAAAGTAAAGTAGTTGCAAACTCATGCTTTTAGAGACTTGTTTGGGCTCATGAGAGGAGTAGAAAAACATCAAAAATTTCAGTCCTGCATGATTCTACCAAGAAATGTGTGTTCATTGAAACCGCTGGTTTTTGATAGTTTGGGCCCTATTGAATAATGAATGTTTTGAATTTTCTCCAAAAGTAAAGTAGTTGCAAACTCATCCTTTTAGAAACTTGTTTGGGCTGTTGAGAGGAGTAAAAAACCATCAAAAATTTCAATCCTGCATGATTTTACCAAGAAATGTGATTCTTCATTCAAAACCTGATTTTTGCTATTGGGCTCTATTGAATAGTGAATGTTTTGAATTTTCTCCAAAAGTAAAGTAGTTGCAAACTCATGCTTTTAGAGACTTGTTTGGGCTCATGAGAGGAGTAGAAAAACATCAAAAATTTCAGTCCTGCATGATTCTACCAAGAAATGTGTGTTCATTGAAACCGCTGGTTTTTGATAGTTTGGGCCCTATTGAATAATGAATGTTTTGAATTTTCTCCAAAAGTAAAGTAGTTGCAAACTCATCCTTTTAGAAACTTGTTTGGGCTGTTGAGAGGAGTAAAAAACCATCAAAAATTTAAATCCTGCATGATTTTACCAAGAAATGTGATTCTTCATTCAAAACCTGATTTTTGCTATTGGGCTCTATTGAATGGTGAATGTTTTGAATTTTCTCCAAAAGTAAAGTAGTTGCAAACTCATCCTTTTAGAAACTTGTTTGGGCTGTTGAGAGGAGTAAAAAACCATCAAAAATTTCAATCCTGCATGATTCTACCAAGAAATGTGATTCTTCATTCAAAACGCTGGTTTTTGCTATTGGGCTCTATTGAATAATGAATGTTTTGAATTTTCTCCAAAAGTAAAGTAGTTGCAAACTCATGCTTTTAGAGACTTGTTTGGGCTCATGAGAGGAGTAGAAAAACATCAAAAATTTCAGTCCTGCATGATTCTACCAAGAAATGTGTGTTCATTGAAACCGCTGGTTTTTGATAGTTTGGGCCCTATTGAATAATGAATGTTTTGAATTTTCTCCAAAAGTAAAGTAGTTGCAAACTCATCCTTTTAGAAACTTGTTTGGGCTGTTGAGAGGAGTAAAAAACCATCAAAAATTTCAATCCTGCATGATTTTACCAAGAAATGTGATTCTTCATTCAAAACCTGATTTTTGCTATTGGGCTCTATTGAATAGTGAATGTTTTGAATTTTCTCCAAAAGTAAAGTACTTGCAAACTCATGCTTTTAGAGACTTGTTTGGGCTCATGAGAGGAGTAGAAAAACATCAAAAATTTCAGTCCTGCATGATTCTACTAAGAAATGTGTGTTCATTGAAACCACTGGTTTTTGATAGTTTGGGCCCTATTGAATAATGAATGTTTTGAATTTTCTCCAAAAGTAAAGTAGTTGCAAACTCATCCTTTTAGAAACTTGTTTGGGCTGTTGAGAGGAGTAAAAAACCATCAAAAATTTCAATCCTGCATGATTTTACCAAGAAATGTGATTCTTCATTCAAAACCTGATTTTTGCTATTGGGCTCTATTGAATAGTGAATGTTTTGAATTTTCTCCAAAAGTAAAGTAGTTGCAAACTCATGCTTTTAGAGACTTGTTTGGGCTCATGAGAGGAGTAGAAAAACATCAAAAATTTCAGTCCTGCATGATTCTACCAAGAAATGTGTGTTCATTGAAACCGCTGGTTTTTGATAGTTTGGGCCCTATTGAATAATGAATGTTTTGAATTTTCTCCAAAAGTAAAGTAGTTGCAAACTCATCCTTTTAGAAACTTGTTTGGGCTGTTGAGAGGAGTAAAAAAACCATCAAAAATTTCAATCCTGCATGATTCTACCAAGAAATGTGATTCTTCATTCAAAACGCTGGTTTTTGCTATTGGGCTCTATTGAATAATGAATGTTTTGAATTTTCTCCAAAAGTAAAGTAGTTGCAAACTCATGCTTTTAGAGACTTGTTTGGGCTCATGAGAGGAGTAGAAAAACATCAAAAATTTCAGTCCTGCATGATTCTACCAAGAAATGTGTGTTCATTGAAACCGCTGGTGTTTGATAGTTTGGGCCCTATTGAATAATGAATGTTTTGAATTTTCTCCAAAAGTAAAGTAGTTGCAAACTCATCCTTTTAGAATCTTGTTTGGGCTGTTGAGAGGAGTAAAAAACCATCAAAAATTTCAATCCTGCATGATTTTACCAAGAAATGTGATTCTTCATTCAAAACCTGATTTTTGCTATTGGGCTCTATTGAATGGTGAATGTTTTGAATTTTCTCCAAAAGTAAAGTAGTTGCAAACTCATGCTTTTAGAGACTTGTTTGGGCTCATGAGAGGAGTAGAAAAACATCAAAAATTTCAGTCCTGCATGATTTTACCAAGAAATGTGTGTTCATTGAAACCGCTGGTTTTTGATAGTTTGGGCCCTATTGAATAATGAATGTTTTGAATTTTCTCCAAAAGTAAAGTAGTTGCAAACTCATCCTTTTAGAAACTTGTTTGGGCTGTTGAGAGGAGTAAAAAACCATCAAAAATTTCAATCCTGCATGATTTTACCAAGAAATGTGATTCTTCATTCAAAACCTGATTTTTGCTATTGGGCTCTATTGAATAGTGAATGTTTTGAATTTTCTCCAAAAGTAAAGTAGTTGCAAACTCATGCTTTTAGAGACTTGTTTGGGCTCATGAGAGGAGTAGAAAAACATCAAAAATTTCAGTCCTGCATGATTCTACCAAGAAATGTGTGTTCATTCAAACCGCTGGTTTTTGATAGTTTGGGCCCTATTGAATAATGAATGTTTTGAATTTTCTCCAAAAGTAAAGTAGTTGCAAACTCATCCTTTTAGAAACTTGTTTGGGCTGTTGAGAGGAGTAAAAAACCATCAAAAATTTCAATCCTGCATGATTTTACCAAGAAATGTGATTCTTCATTCAAAACCTGATTTTTGCTATTGGGCTCTATTGAATGGTGAATGTTTTGAATTTTCTCCAAAAGTAAAGTAGTTGCAAACTCATGCTTTTAGAGACTTGTTTGGGCTCATGAGAGGAGTAGAAAAACATCAAAAATTTCAGTCCTGCATGATTCTACCAAGAAATGTGTGTTCATTGAAACCGCTGGTTTTTGATAGTTTGGGCCCTATTGAATAATGAATGTTTTGAATTTTCTCCAAAAGTAAAGTAGTTGCAAACTCATCCTTTTAGAAACTTGTTTGGGCTGTTGAGAGGAGTAAAAAACCATCAAAAATTTCAATCCTGCATGATTTTACCAAGAAATGTGATTCTTCATTCAAAACCTGATTTTTGCTATTGGGCTCTATTGAATAGTGAATGTTTTGAATTTTCTCCAAAAGTAAAGTAGTTGCAAACTCATGCTTTTAGAGACTTGTTTGGGCTCATGAGAGGAGTAGAAAAACATCAAAAATTTCAGTCCTGCATGATTCTACCAAGAAATGTGTGTTCATTCAAACCGCTGGTTTTTGATAGTTTGGGCCCTATTGAATAATGAATGTTTTGAATTTTCTCCAAAAGTAAAGTAGTTGCAAACTCATCCTTTTAGAAACTTGTTTGGGCTGTTGAGAGGAGTAAAAAACCATCAAAAATTTCAATCCTGCATGATTCTACCAAGAAATGTGATTCTTCATTCAAAACGCTGGTTTTTGCTATTGGGCTCTATTGAATAATGAATGTTTTGAATTTTCTCCAAAAGTAAAGTAGTTGCAAACTCATGCTTTTAGAGACTTGTTTGGGCTCATGAGAGGAGTAGAAAAACATCAAAAATTTCAGTCCTGCATGATTCTACCAAGAAATGTGTGTTCATTGAAACCGCTGGTTTTTGATAGTTTGGGCCCTATTGAATAATGAATGTTTTGAATTTTCTCCAAAAGTAAAGTAGTTGCAAACTCATCCTTTTAGAAACTTGTTTGGGCTGTTGAGAGGAGTAAAAAACCATCAAAAATTTCAATCCTGCATGATTTTACCAAGAAATGTGATTCTTCATTCAAAACCTGATTTTTGCTATTGGGCTCTATTGAATAGTGAATGTTTTGAATTTTCTCCAAAAGTAAAGTAGTTGCAAACTCATCCTTTTAGAAACTTGTTTGGGCTGTTGAGAGGTGTAAAAAACCATCAAAAATTTCAATCCTGCATGATTTTACCAAGAAATGTGATTCTTCATTCAAAACCTGATTTTTGCTATTGGGCTCTATTGAATAGTGAATGTTTTGAATTTTCTCCAAAAGTAAAGTAGTTGCAAACTCATGCTTTTAGAGACTTGTTTGGGCTCATGAGAGGAGTAGAAAAACATCAAAAATTTCAGTCCTGCATGATTCTACCAAGAAATGTGTGTTCATTCAAACCGCTGGTTTTTGATTGTTTGGGCCCTATTGAATAATGAATGTTTTGAATTTTCTCCAAAAGTAAAGTAGTTGCAAACTCATCCTTTTAGAAACTTGTTTGGGCTGTTGAGAGGAGTAAAAAACCATCAAAAATTTCAATCCTGCATGATTCTACCAAGAAATGTGATTCTTCATTCAAAACGCTGGTTTTTGCTATTGGGCTCTATTGAATAATGAATGTTTTGAATTTTCTCCAAAAGTAAAGTAGTTGCAAACTCATGCTTTTAGAGACTTGTTTGGGCTCATGAGAGGAGTAGAAAAACATCAAAAATTTCAGTCCTGCATGATTCTACCAAGAAATGTGTGTTCATTGAAACCGCTGGTTTTTGATAGTTTGGGCCCTATTGAATAATGAATGTTTTGAATTTTCTCCAAAAGTAAAGTAGTTGCAAACTCATCCTTTTAGAAACTTGTTTGGGCTGTTGAGAGGAGTAAAAAACCATCAAAAATTTCAATCCTGCATGATTTTACCAAGAAATGTGATTCTTCATTCAAAACCTGATTTTTGCTATTGGGCTCTATTGAATAGTGAATGTTTTGAATTTTCTCCAAAAGTAAAGTAGTTGCAAACTCATCCTTTTAGAAACTTGTTTGGGCTGTTGAGAGGTGTAAAAAACCATCAAAAATTTCAATCCTGCATGATTTTACCAAGAAATGTGATTCTTCATTCAAAACCTGATTTTTGCTATTGGGCTCTATTGAATAGTGAATGTTTTGAATTTTCTCCAAAAGTAAAGTAGTTGCAAACTCATGCTTTTAGAGACTTGTTTGGGCTCATGAGAGGAGTAGAAAAACATCAAAAATTTCAGTCCTGCATGATTCTACCAAGAAATGTGTGTTCATTCAAACCGCTGGTTTTTGATTGTTTGGGCCCTATTGAATAATGAATGTTTTGAATTTTCTCCAAAAGTAAAGTAGTTGCAAACTCATCCTTTTAGAAACTTGTTTGGGCTGTTGAGAGGAGTAAAAAACCATCAAAAATTTCAATCCTGCATGATTCTACCAAGAAATGTGATTCTTCATTCAAAACCTGATTTTTGCTATTGGGCTCTATTGAATGGTGAATGTTTTGAATTTTCTCCAAAAGTAAAGTAGTTGCAAACTCATGCTTTTAGAGACTTGTTTGGGCTCATGAGAGGAGTAGAAAAACATCAAAAATTTCAGTCCTGCATGATTCTACCAAGAAATGTGTGTTCATTGAAACCGCTGGTTTTTGATAGTTTGGGCCCTATTGAATAATGAATGTTTTGAATTTTCTCCAAAAGTAAAGTAGTTGCAAACTCATCCTTTTAGAAACTTGTTTGGGCTGTTGAGAGGAGTAAAAAACCATCAAAAATTTCAATCCTGCATGATTTTACCAAGAAATGTGATTCTTCATTCAAAACCTGATTTTTGCTATTGGGCTCTATTGAATAGTGAATGTTTTGAATTTTCTCCAAAAGTAAAGTAGTTGCAAACTCATGCTTTTAGAGACTTGTTTGGGCTCATGAGAGGAGTAGAAAAACATCAAAAATTTCAGTCCTGCATGATTCTACCAAGAAATGTGTGTTCATTGAAACCGCTGGTTTTTGATAGTTTGGGCCCTATTGAATAATGAATGTTTTGAATTTTCTCCAAAAGTAAAGTAGTTGCAAACTCATCCTTTTAGAAACTTGTTTGGGTTGTTGAGAGGAGTAAAAAACCATCAAAAATTTCAATCCTGCATGATTCTACCAAGAAATGTGATTCTTCATTCAAAACGCTGGTTTTTGCTATTGGGCTCTATTGAATAATGAATGTTTTTAATTTTCTCCAAAAGTAAAGTAGTTGCAAACTCATGCTTTTAGAGACTTGTTTGGGCTCATGAGAGGAGTAGAAAAACATCAAAAATTTCAGTCCTGCATGATTCTACCAAGAAATGTGTGTTCATTGAAACCGCTGGTTTTTGATAGTTTGGGCCCTATTGAATAATGAATGTTTTGAATTTTCTCCAAAAGTAAAGTAGTTGCAAACTCAACCTTTTAGAAACTTGTTTGGGCTGTTGAGAGGAGTAAAAAACCATCAAAAATTTCAATCCTGCATGATTCTACCAAGAAATGTGATTCTTCATTCAAAACCTGATTTTTGCTATTGGGCTCTATTGAATAGTGAATGTTTTGAATTTTCTCCAAAAGTAAAGTAGTTGCAAACTCATGCTTTTAGAGACTTGTTTGGGCTCATGAGAGGAGTAGAAAAACATCAAAAATTTCAGTCCTGCATGATTCTACCAAGAAATGTGTGTTCATTGAAACCGCTGGTTTTTGATAGTTTGGGCCCTATTGAATAATGAATGTTTTGAATTTTCTCCAAAAGTAAAGTAGTTGCAAACTCATCCTTTTAGAAACTTGTTTGGGCTGTTGAGAGGAGTAAAAAACCATCAAAAATTTCAATCCTGCATGATTCTACCAAGAAATGTGATTCTTCATTCAAAACGCTGGTTTTTGCTATTGGGCTCTATTGAATAATGAATGTTTTGAATTTTCTCCATTTTCAAACAACTTTATTAAAATTTTACATAACATTAACAGTAATATTTTTACGTCATACCTATAGCCGTAGGATATACAGAAATAACAGTATTGTAGTAACATGAGTATTCAGTAGGAGTATCTAATAATAACATATAAAATATATATACCTTAACCGTAGTAATATATTTGAAGTACACCAAGATAGTCCTACATAGAATATATATACCTTAACAGTAGTAATATATTTAAGGTACAACGATATAGTCCTACAATAAACTAAAGTAATGTTTATATATCTTTATTTCTGTTTTGAAAGGGAAATGTTCACTTTATAAAGTATAATCAGGGGAAGAGCATTACAGCGTAAATGAATAGCAAATTAACTGAATCACACAGTAGGAGAGATCAGGAGCAAGTGATTTCAGATAAATTTTGATCTGAGGCGAAGCATATCCAGGATTTCCATCTTTTACTGAATGTTGCGAAGTAGTTATTTGCCATAGCATGACTTTTCTCGTATGAACAGTGCAACGACATTCTATCAGTAATATCACTGAGTTTGGGCGTTGCATTTTCATTCCATAGAGATGCTATGGCATTCTTTGTTATAAGAAACAAATGAATGACTGTTGGGATATGGGAAGGATGGATCTCATCAAGATTTAAGGACAATAATGCCATTTGTGGTGTTAGGGTAATTTTTTGTTTTGTCACCTCGTTAATTAACCTAGAGATCTCCAACCACAAAGGCCTAATATTAGGACATTCCCAGAAAACATGCAAAAGCGAACCTATAAACCCACAGTTTCTCCAGCAATCTGAAGATCTACCTGGGAATATTCTGGCTAATTTTACTGGCGTAAAGTACCACCTAGATATCAATTTATAAAAGGACTCATGTAGAGAGGCGCAAATATTAGACGAATATGTCCTTTTAAAAGCCTGTTTCCATTGTTCCATAGAGACTGAAATATTAATATCATTCTCCCAATTTAGCATATATGGGGTCTTCTCTAGATCCTCCGAACCATTTAAGAAATCGTAAATATTTCTCGATCTCCAGTGGAGTTTAACATTAGGATTACAAAGTAGCAGACTAGTAGATTCCGTTATAAATGATTTTTTCCTTATAAATTTTAGTATATATTTTTTGAGCAGAGAAAAGAGATTGAAATCCTGGAAAGAAAAATTCTTTTGAGTCTTTAGTGTTTCGTTGCTTAAGAATTTCCTACCGTCATACAGATCTCCTATTACCCTAATACCTGATTTGTTCCAATCTGCCGGAATTTCTTTTTCCACTATCAGACCGAGAAATTTAATAGGAACATTTTTTAATTGAACATATCTTTGGCTCTGACTCTTTTTAATTTGGGGCCTAGCTAATTGTTTCCATGCTGAAAGGGTTGCAGAAATTGTTGGGGAATCATAATATGAAGGGGTGGATGACATAAGACATTCCAAGATTGCCTTTAGAAGAGTTTTATTTTTGTTGAAGTACATCTCAATTTCTACCCATGCTGGAGCATTGTTTGTATTTACCCAAAAAAAGGATTGCTTGATTAGATTAGCATAGTAATAATTAATTATGTTTGGAAGGGCGAGTCCGCCATTAAGTTTATTTCTAGTTAAAATGTGTGATGCTACTCTTGCTCTTTTCTTATTCCATATGAATTTATTTATATTGGACTGAAGCTTCCTGAGATATTTTAATGGGATAAATAATGGTATTGCTCTGAAGGTATAAAGTATTTTTGGGAGGGTAAAAAGTTTAAATAAAATTATTCTGCCTACCCATGAGATTTCCTGACTCGAGAAACTATTTAATTCGTTCTGGGTTTTTTTTATAATATTCTGCAAATTTATCTCCACTGTTTTCCTAAAATTTCTAGTTAAACTGATACCTAAATATGAAATATCCTCCTTTTCCCAATCGAAGCTGGAGATCCTCTTAATGTTTGAGATAGTAAGATCATTAAGAAAGAAATCTAGTATTTTGGATTTGGTCTCGTTGATTTTGTAAAATGAGATCCCAGAAAAACGTTCGATAGTTGATAGAACCTCTTTGATTGAATTCAGTGGATCTGACAAGCTCAGGATAATGTCATCAGCGAAGAGGCTGATCTTAGATTGGTTGTCTCCTATCTGGATACCGCGAATATCACCATTAGCTCTTATTGCTTCCGCTAGAGGTTCCATTATCAACGCAAATAAGAGGGGGGAAAGTGGGCATCCCTGTCTGGTACCATTAGATATCATAATTTGGTTGGATAGATGACTATTTGCATAGACATTTGCGGAAGGGTTTGAATATAGTGCCATTATTGTTTTTATTATTTTGTTACTAAAGCCGAATTTGTTTAAGGTTGCTTTTAGGAACTCCCAATTAACCCTATCAAAGGCTTTCTCTGCGTCTAAAGCCAAAAGGAGTGAGGGGATTTTTTTCCTCTTGATGAAATTAATCAGATTCAGTGTTCTCCTAGTACCGTCGATTGTCTGGCGTCCCTCAATGAATCCAAGCTGATCTTTATGGATAATGTTTGGAAGGATGTTCTTTAGTCTATTAGCTATGATTTTTGAAAATAATTTGACATCTGTGTTTATTAATGAAATGGGTCTATAGTTTTTAACTGACTCCAGGTCTCCTTTGGGTTTGGGTATTAGAATTATATTGGCCCGTAACATTTCAGAGGGAAAGGCGCCAGACCAAGATGCTTTGTCAAAAACTTGGACCAAATAAGGGGTTAAGATAGATTGGAAGGTTTGGTAATACTCGTTAGAGTATCCATCGGGTCCCGGAGCTTTTTTCTTTTTGAGTGATTTAATGGCTTCTGAAATTTCCGACGCAGAAAAGGGGGCCTCTAGATTTAATAATTGTTGGGTGGTAACCTTAGGTAAATTTAAAGACGTAAGAAAATCATCAATTCTTTGGCTATCAGGTTGCTGTGTTTCCTGATCTGATTTTAAATTGTAAATAGAAGAGTAATATTCTGCAAAGGCATCTACGATCTTCTTGGGATGTTCTAGTATAGAGCCATTATGTTTAATTCTATTGATTCTGCTTTTAATTCTTATTGTTCTAAATTTTTGTGCCATGAGTTTAGTCGGCTTGTTGTATGATGAATAAAAATTAGACCTCATGGATTTAGCATATTTATCATATTCACCAAATAGTTCCGATCTCAGATCTATTCTTAATTTTAGGATTTCTGAATGGATATTGGGTGGTATATGGGATGATTTTTGTATGGTTTCTTCTAAATTTTTTAAGTCTGATTGTATTTTATGTATTTTTTCCTTACTTATCTTTTTTTTGGTGAAGGCTAAATGGGTCATTACACCTCTAATCACTGCTTTGTGAGCATTCCATAGGGTAAATGGGCATATGTTGTTTATGTCATTCTCCATAAAATAATTGTTTAAAGCCAATTCTATTTCCTTTTTTAGGTTTGGGTTGAATAGAAGTGATGAATCACATCTCCACTGAGATTTAAATTTGGCCGACCTACCAAGAGAAATCTCAGCAACAATTGGGGAGTGGTCTGAAAATGTTTTGGGTAGAATTTCTATTTTTTTAAATTTTGAAATTGAGAATGTGTCTGTTAAGAATAAATCAATTCTGGAAAAAGATTTGTGTGCCTCTGAGAAGTGAGTATATTCCAAAGAGGATGTGTTGAGACACCTAAAAACGTCTAAATATTCATGGTTACAAAGCCAGCGTTTGAGTTCAGGGAATAAGGATCTAGTGGGAGAAGTAGAATCCAGTGATCCATCCGGAACAATGTTGAAATCACCTACTAGGACAGTGGTACCTCTTTTTACTTCCTGAATTTTTTTGTCCAGACCATTGAAGAAACTCATTTGTCCATTACAGGGGGCATAAATGTTCACCAGTGTTGTCAATTGATTGTCGATTAAGCAGATAAGAATCAAATATCTGCCTGCACAATCAGAGAATTCACTGATAATTTCGAATGAGATTGTGTTTTTAATTAAGATTAAAACACCTGCTCTTTTTTTCTCGTTTAGAGATTTAAATATATGTGGAAAATTTTTATTTTCAAATTTAGGGTGTCCTTCCCTGGCTAGTTTCACCTCTTGAAGGCAGATGATATCTGCTTTGCTGCCCCTAATCTCTCTCCATGTGAGATATCTCTTGACAGGACTATTCAAACCCCTCACATTGAATGACAGTATCTTAACCATAAACTTAACTCTAAAAACAATACAGAAATACAAATAATAACATAAATAGGAAGAAAATACCAAAATCCTGGGTAAACTTCCTAAAAATGGGGAAAAGTTCGTGAAACTCTACAGGAAGCCTCCTGCATAACACAAAATGTAAGTGTTAAAACAATTCGGATTTACATTTTTCACCCTGGAGCTTCATTCCTCTCATCCAAGGATTTAATGAAATGCTTTCCTTCTTGTGGAGACAAAATTGTTGTAAACTTGCCGCCATGGTTTATCAATAGTTTAGTAGGAAACCCCCACCTATAAATCACACCTTTTTTCCTTAGTAATGTTGTGACTTCATTAAAACCTTTCCTTGTTTGAATAGTGTCTTTTGAAAGGTCAGCATATGATTTGATATGATCATAAGGATGGGGAAGAAGTTTGTTGGTTTTAAGGTAGTTTAAGAATTTTTCTTTGGTGGAGTAGAAGTGAAATCTCAGGATAGTGTCTCTAGGAACCTCAGTCGAGATGGATGCTGGGCGAGGGAGTCTATGAATTCTATCTATCATTAGTTCTAACTCAGGGATAGAAGGTAAGATCTTAACTAAAATCTCCTTGACGTATTTTTGTAAACCATTCTGATTAATTTTTTCGGAGATTCCTCTCAGCTTAATGTTATTTCTTCTACTACGGTCTTCCAGATCGGCTACTTTACTGCGTAGAAAAAGGATTTCTTTTTGGGCATTAGCTTGTTGTTTTTGAAGGGAATCAGAGGTCTTCCCAAGAACTTCTATTTTTTTATCATTTTTGTCTATCCTAGTGATAACTGTGTCAAGGTTGGCTTGTAAACGGCTAGTATGCTTGTCTAGGGCTGACTCAAAACTTTTATTTAGTGCCAGAATTAGATCTCTGACATATTTCTCAGAAGCCCCTTTCTCAGACGCTTGAATATCTTCCAGACCCCCATGATTACTGGAATCAGATTCCTCCTCTGCAAAGCTATGGTCTATTCTGGGCCTATTTTTATCTGGACTTTGAGACGGGGACGTTTCATAGAATTCTTCCTCATCTGACAGTACAGCCAGACCTCCCCCCTTGTTCTCATCTCTTTTAGATTTTCTGTTAATAGATGTGTCCATTTCTGATTGAATACTATCCAACTCTTGTAACATTAAAGTATGAGTATCACCTTTTTGACCAATTGAGAATTTGGTGTTTTTTGGTGTAGAAGGAGGGCTAATACATATAGCTTGATCCAGATCAGTCACATCTGGTTTATATAATGGTTTTTCCTTTTGCTGTCTTATTTTATTGCTTTTCTGGCTCATTTTGACAGTAATTAGTATTGTAAGTGAATAAACAAGGTTATACACCAAAATATTGGGACTCAAATCTAGCTCCAATGCTCTAAGTGAATAAGTGCCCTACTATTAAACTTTTTTACTATACAAATCACCGCAATTTCAAGAGTTGTGTTGACAAAAAGGTATAAAGAATTGAGGAATTGAAAGTTGGAGAGTATTACTGTTATATCTCCCAATGAAAACTAGTAAACTGGGATTTAATGTGGAAGAACTTCAAATACAAGTCCTGAGTCAGCTATTATCTTAAATCTACTCTCTCTCTTTTTTTTTTTTTTTTTTTTTTTTTTATAGAATCAGGACATAACACATACCTCAAATCATATAAATGTAACTGACAAGTAAAGCATTAGTTTTTGTTTTGCTACTTTGTTCTGTAATATATGCTATCCTGAGAAGTGAGGGTCTTCCAGAACCACAACATATAGTAACCAGTGCTATTGATCAAAACTAAACCAAGTTATGATACATATAACAGATCCACCGATAAATGAAGCTCTGTCAGACCCACACCCCCCAGAACCAGATAACAAACACTCCTCAGTCTTCCCTGCTAATTTCACACTCAAAACCCAAAGATATAAACCCCTCAGCTAAATTCCGCCAGGTCTTGACATTAGAAAGTCCACAAAGCCGTTTTATTTGTCGCTGAAGTTCCTTCTCCACGCTGCCGATTCCTCCCGTTGTAAGGCGCTGTAATAGAGGTCAATCACCGCTCCCCTGCAGCCGCTGCATTGACAGCCAAAAAGCGATCCTTCAATTGCTTGATTTAGCGAGGACTCTCTCACTTAGATGCTGCTGTAGCCACTGATGTCTCCCCCGGACTCCCCCCTCCACCTCCACTCCACAGGCACCGCTTCCAAAACAGTTATTAAGTTAAAGGATGTAAGCCATTCCCTCAGCTGTGCTTCTTACCGGCGCCACTTTTAGGTCTCCCGCTGAGTTAATGCCACTGCTCCTGCTTTCAACCTCACTGTCGCTCCTTCAGCTATCAGTTCCTATACTCCCGCTGCAGCTGTCAGCTTCTTCTCATGAGCGTCACCTGCCCCAGCACTCCAACAGAAACAGTCACGTCTCTCCTCTCAATCCAGGGCGTTCTGCTGCACAAATGTCAGAACCACTCACCAGACGCTGCTTCTCCTTCTTCTGACTCCGCTTCCAAGACACCGCTCTCAAGGCTGTGTAGAAGAATGCAAGCCGCTTCTTCTTCTTCTGGCTGTAATTAGCCTGCTTCAGCTCCTCTCTGTCTCCTCAGAGGTGTCGCTCCTGAACCTCCCGTCTGCTCAATGCCGTCGCTCCCGCTCACACCGGTACAGCAGCCTCCTTTGCTAACAGATCCTGCACTCCCGCTGCAGCCGCCAGCTTCCTCCCGGCGAGAGACGCCCGCCGCTGCTGCCGATGTTATGTCCTCTCACCAGACGTTGATCCTCTTCTTCCGACTCCGCTTTCAAGACACCGCTCCCAAGGCACTTGCTTTGCACGTGGTTAGCGCGCTTCAGCTCTTCTCTGTTTCTTCACAGGTGCCGCTCCTGGATCTCCCGCCTGTTCAATGCAACCACTCCCGCTCACACTGGTGCAGCCGCCTCCTTTGTTGACAAATCCTGCACTCCTGCTGCAGCCGCCGGCTTCCTCCCGGCGAGAGACACCCGCCGCTGCCGATGTTAAATCCTCTCACCAGACGTTGATCTTCTTGGCCTTCCGACCTCACTGAAGCTGCCTCCGGATCGCTACTGCTCCTCACCGCACTGATAACAAAGTCGCTTCCCTCTTCTCTTCAGCCAAGGGCACGTTGTTGCAGAGAGAAGCCTCAGCGCGGGAAAAATCTGCTGAGTCACAGCCCCTCAGTCTTCAGGAGATGTTTTCTTCAGAAATAGTCGGCCAAAAGTCTCCAAATTAGGCTCAAAATGATCCTGGGATAAAAGGCTATCAAATCCAAAGAGTTTCCAAGCAGAAATTCTTTTTGTTGGCTTGAAATGTCGCTTAATAAGGAAGGCTTCCTGAGAGCTCAGAGCTCACACAGCCTGCTCCATCGAGCTCCAGACCACGCCCCTTTTGAATTTTCTCCAAAAGTAAAGTAGTTGCAAACTCATGCTTTTAGAGACTTGTTTGGGCTCATGAGAGGAGTAGAAAAACATCAAAAATTTCAGTCCTGCATGATTCTACCAAGAAATGTGTGTTCATTGAAACCGCTGGTGTTTGATAGTTTGGGCCCTATTGAATAATGAATGTTTCGAATTTTCTCCAAAAGTAAAGTAGTTGCAAACTCATCCTTTTAGAAACTTGTTTGGGCTGTTGAGAGGAGTAAAAAACCATCAAAAATTTCAATCCTGCATGATTTTACCAAGAAATGTGATTCTTCATTCAAAACCTGATTTTTGCTATTGGGCTCTATTGAATGGTGAATGTTTTGAATTTTCTCCAAAAGTAAAGTAGTTGCAAACTCATGCTTTTAGAGACTTGTTTGGGCTCATGAGAGGAGTAGAAAAACATCAAAAATTTCAGTCCTGCATGATTCTACCAAGAAATGTGTGTTCATTGAAACCGCTGGTTTTTGATAGTTTGGGCCCTATTGAATAATGAATGTTTTGAATTTTCTCCAAAAGTAAAGTAGTTGCAAACTCATCCTTTTAGAAACTTGTTTGGGCTGTTGAGAGGAGTAAAAAACCAACAAAAATTTCAATCCTGCATGATTTTACCAAGAAATGTGATTCTTCATTCAAAACCTGATTTTTGCTATTGGGCTCTATTGAATGGTGAATGTTTTGAATTTTCTCCAAAAGTAAAGTAGTTGCAAACTCATCCTTTTAGAAACTTGTTTGGGCTGTTGAGAGGAGTCAAAAACCATCAAAAATTTCAATCCTGCATGATTCTACCAAGAAATGTGATTCTTCATTCAAAACGCTGGTTTTTGCTATTGGGCTCTATTGAATAATGAATGTTTTGAATTTTCTCCAAAAGTAAAGTAGTTGCAAACTCATGCTTTTAGAGACTTGTTTGGGCTCATGAGAGGAGTAGAAAAACATCAAAAATTTCAGTCCTGCATGATTCTACCAAGAAATGTGTGTTCATTGAAACCGCTGGTTTTTGATAGTTTGGGCCCTATTGAATAATGAATGTTTTGAATTTTCTCCAAAAGTAAAGTAGTTGCAAACTCATCCTTTTAGAAACTTGTTTGGGCTGTTGAGAGGAGTAAAAAACCATCAAAAATTTCAATCCTGCATGATTTTACCAAGAAATGTGATTCTTCATTCAAAACCTGATTTTTGCTATTGGGCTCTATTGAATGGTGAATGTTTTGAATTTTCTCCAAAAGTAAAGTAGTTGCAAACTCATGCTTTTAGAGACTTGTTTGGGCTCATGAGAGGAGTAGAAAAACATCAAAAATTTCAGTCCTGCATGATTCTACCAAGAAATGTGTGTTCATTGAAACCGCTGGTTTTTGATAGTTTGGGCCCTATTGAATAATGAATGTTTTGAATTTTCTCCAAAAGTAAAGTAGTTGCAAACTCATCCTTTTAGAAACTTGTTTGGGCTGTTGAGAGGAGTAAAAAACCATCAAAAATTTCAATCCTGCATGATTTTACCAAGAAATGTGATTCTTCATTCAAAACCTGATTTTTGCTATTGGGCTCTATTGAATAGTGAATGTTTTGAATTTTCTCCAAAAGTAAAGTAGTTGCAAACTCATGCTTTTAGAGACTTGTTTGGGCTCATGAGAGGAGTAGAAAAACATCAAAAATTTCAGTCCTGCATGATTCTACCAAGAAATGTGTGTTCATTCAAACCGCTGGTTTTTGATAGTTTGGGCCCTATTGAATAATGAATGTTTTGAATTTTCTCCAAAAGTAAAGTAGTTGCAAACTCATCCTTTTAGAAACTTGTTTGGGCTGTTGAGAGGAGTAAAAAACCATCAAAAATTTCAATCCTGCATGATTCTACCAAGAAATGTGATTCTTCATTCAAAACGCTGGTTTTTGCTATTGGGCTCTATTGAATAATGAATGTTTTGAATTTTCTCCAAAAGTAAAGTAGTTGCAAACTCATGCTTTTAGAGACTTGTTTGGGCTCATGAGAGGAGTAGAAAAACATCAAAAATTTCAGTCCTGCATGATTCTACCAAGAAATGTGTGTTCATTGAAACCGCTGGTTTTTGATAGTTTGGGCCCTATTGAATAATGAATGTTTTGAATTTTCTCCAAAAGTAAAGTAGTTGCAAACTCATCCTTTTAGAAACTTGTTTGGGCTGTTGAGAGGAGTAAAAAACCATCAAAAATTTCAATCCTGCATGATTTTACCAAGAAATGTGATTCTTCATTCAAAACCTGATTTTTGCTATTGGGCTCTATTGAATAGTGAATGTTTTGAATTTTCTCCAAAAGTAAAGTAGTTGCAAACTCATGCTTTTAGAGACTTGTTTGGGCTCATGAGAGGAGTAGAAAAACATCAAAAATTTCAGTCCTGCATGATTCTACCAAGAAATGTGTGTTCATTGAAACCGCTGGTTTTTGATAGTTTGGGCCCTATTGAATAATGAATGTTTTGAATTTTCTCCAAAAGTAAAGTAGTTGCAAACTCATCCTTTTAGAAACTTGTTTGGGCTGTTGAGAGGTGTAAAAAACCATCAAAAATTTCAATCCTGCATGATTTTACCAAGAAATGTGATTCTTCATTCAAAACCTGATTTTTGCTATTGGGCTCTATTGAATAGTGAATGTTTTGAATTTTCTCCAAAAGTAAAGTAGTTGCAAACTCATGCTTTTAGAGACTTGTTTGGGCTCATGAGAGGAGTAGAAAAACATCAAAAATTTCAGTCCTGCATGATTCTACCAAGAAATGTGTGTTCATTCAAACCGCTGGTTTTTGATTGTTTAGGCCCTATTGAATAATGAATGTTTTGAATTTTCTCCAAAAGTAAAGTAGTTGCAAACTCATCCTTTTAGAAACTTGTTTGGGCTGTTGAGAGGAGTAAAAAACCATCAAAAATTTCAATCCTGCATGATTCTACCAAGAAATGTGATTCTTCATTCAAAACCTGATTTTTGCTATTGGGCTCTATTGAATGGTGAATGTTTTGAATTTTCTCCAAAAGTAAAGTAGTTGCAAACTCATGCTTTTAGAGACTTGTTTGGGCTCATGAGAGGAGTAGAAAAACATCAAAAATTTCAGTCCTGCATGATTCTACCAAGAAATGTGTGTTCATTGAAACCGCTGGTTTTTGATAGTTTGGGCCCTATTGAATAATGAATGTTTTGAATTTTCTCCAAAAGTAAAGTAGTTGCAAACTCATCCTTTTAGAAACTTGTTTGGGCTGTTGAGAGGAGTAAAAAACCATCAAAAATTTCAATCCTGCATGATTTTACCAAGAAATGTGATTCTTCATTCAAAACCTGATTTTTGCTATTGGGCTCTATTGAATAGTGAATGTTTTGAATTTTCTCCAAAAGTAAAGTAGTTGCAAACTCATGCTTTTAGAGACTTGTTTGGGCTCATGAGAGGAGTAGAAAAACATCAAAAATTTCAGTCCTGCATGATTCTACCAAGAAATGTGTGTTCATTGAAACCGCTGGTTTTTGATAGTTTGGGCCCTATTGAATAATGAATGTTTTGAATTTTCTCCAAAAGTAAAGTAGTTGCAAACTCATCCTTTTAGAAACTTGTTTGGGTTGTTGAGAGGAGTAAAAAACCATCAAAAATTTCAATCCTGCATGATTCTACCAAGAAATGTGATTCTTCATTCAAAACGCTGGTTTTTGCTATTGGGCTCTATTGAATAATGAATGTTTTTAATTTTCTCCAAAAGTAAAGTAGTTGCAAACTCATGCTTTTAGAGACTTGTTTGGGCTCATGAGAGGAGTAGAAAAACATCAAAAATTTCAGTCCTGCATGATTCTACCAAGAAATGTGTGTTCATTGAAACCGCTGGTTTTTGATAGTTTGGGCCCTATTGAATAATGAATGTTTTGAATTTTCTCCAAAAGTAAAGTAGTTGCAAACTCAACCTTTTAGAAACTTGTTTGGGCTGTTGAGAGGAGTAAAAAACCATCAAAAATTTCAATCCTGCATGATTCTACCAAGAAATGTGATTCTTCATTCAAAACCTGATTTTTGCTATTGGGCTCTATTGAATAGTGAATGTTTTGAATTTTCTCCAAAAGTAAAGTAGTTGCAAACTCATGCTTTTAGAGACTTGTTTGGGCTCATGAGAGGAGTAGAAAAACATCAAAAATTTCAGTCCTGCATGATTCTACCAAGAAATGTGTGTTCATTGAAACCGCTGGTTTTTGATAGTTTGGGCCCTATTGAATAATGAATGTTTTGAATTTTCTCCAAAAGTAAAGTAGTTGCAAACTCATCCTTTTAGAAACTTGTTTGGGCTGTTGAGAGGAGTAAAAAACCATCAAAAATTTCAATCCTGCATGATTCTACCAAGAAATGTGATTCTTCATTCAAAACGCTGGTTTTTGCTATTGGGCTCTATTGAATAATGAATGTTTTGAATTTTCTCCAAAAGTAAAGTAGTTGCAAACTCATGCTTTTAGAGACTTGTTTGGGCTCATGAGAGGAGTAGAAAAACATCAAAAATTTCAGTCCTGCATGATTCTACCAAGAAATGTGTGTTCATTGAAACCGCTGGTGTTTGATAGTTTGGGCCCTATTGAATAATGAATGTTTCGAATTTTCTCCAAAAGTAAAGTAGTTGCAAACTCATCCTTTTAGAAACTTGTTTGGGCTGTTGAGAGGAGTAAAAAACCATCAAAAATTTCAATCCTGCATGATTTTACCAAGAAATGTGATTCTTCATTCAAAACCTGATTTTTGCTATTGGGCTCTATTGAATGGTGAATGTTTTGAATTTTCTCCAAAAGTAAAGTAGTTGCAAACTCATGCTTTTAGAGACTTGTTTGGGCTCATGAGAGGAGTAGAAAAACATCAAAAATTTCAGTCCTGCATGATTCTACCAAGAAATGTGTGTTCATTGAAACCGCTGGTTTTTGATAGTTTGGGCCCTATTGAATAATGAATGTTTTGAATTTTCTCCAAAAGTAAAGTAGTTGCAAACTCATCCTTTTAGAAACTTGTTTGGGCTGTTGAGAGGAGTAAAAAACCATCAAAAATTTCAATCCTGCATGATTTTACCAAGAAATGTGATTCTTCATTCAAAACCTGATTTTTGCTATTGGGCTCTATTGAATGGTGAATGTTTTGAATTTTCTCCAAAAGTAAAGTAGTTGCAAACTCATCCTTTTAGAAACTTGTTTGGGCTGTTGAGAGGAGTCAAAAACCATCAAAAATTTCAATCCTGCATGATTCTACCAAGAAATGTGATTCTTCATTCAAAACGCTGGTTTTTGCTATTGGGCTCTATTGAATAATGAATGTTTTGAATTTTCTCCAAAAGTAAAGTAGTTGCAAACTCATGCTTTTAGAGACTTGTTTGGGCTCATGAGAGGAGTAGAAAAACATCAAAAATTTCAGTCCTGCATGATTCTACCAAGAAATGTGTGTTCATTGAAACCGCTGGTTTTTGATAGTTTGGGCCCTATTGAATAATGAATGTTTTGAATTTTCTCCAAAAGTAAAGTAGTTGCAAACTCATCCTTTTAGAAACTTGTTTGGGCTGTTGAGAGGAGTAAAAAACCATCAAAAATTTCAATCCTGCATGATTTTACCAAGAAATGTGATTCTTCATTCAAAACCTGATTTTTGCTATTGGGCTCTATTGAATAGTGAATGTTTTGAATTTTCTCCAAAAGTAAAGTACTTGCAAACTCATGCTTTTAGAGACTTGTTTGGGCTCATGAGAGGAGTAGAAAAACATCAAAAATTTCAGTCCTGCATGATTCTACCAAGAAATGTGTGTTCATTGAAACCACTGGTTTTTGATAGTTTGGGCCCTATTGAATAATGAATGTTTTGAATTTTCTCCAAAAGTAAAGTAGTTGCAAACTCATCCTTTTAGAAACTTGTTTGGGCTGTTGAGAGGAGTAAAAAACCATCAAAAATTTCAATCCTGCATGATTTTACCAAGAAATGTGATTCTTCATTCAAAACCTGATTTTTGCTATTGGGCTCTATTGAATAGTGAATGTTTTGAATTTTCTCCAAAAGTAAAGTAGTTGCAAACTCATGCTTTTAGAGACTTGTTTGGGCTCATGAGAGGAGTAGAAAAACATCAAAAATTTCAGTCCTGCATGATTCTACCAAGAAATGTGTGTTCATTGAAACCGCTGGTTTTTGATAGTTTGGGCCCTATTGAATAATGAATGTTTTGAATTTTCTCCAAAAGTAAAGTAGTTGCAAACTCATCCTTTTAGAAACTAGTTTGGGCTGTTGAGAGGGGTAAAAAACCATCAAAAATTTCAATCCTGCATGATTTTACCAAGAAATGTGATTCTTCATTCAAAACCTGATTTTTGCTATTGGGCTCTATTGAATAATGAATGTTTTGAATTTTCTCCAAAAGTAAAGTAGTTGCAAACTCATGCTTTTAGAGACTTGTTTGGGCTCATGAGAGGAGTAGAAAAACATCAAAAATTTCAGTCCTGCATGATTCTACCAAGAAATGTGTGTTCATTGAAACCGCTGGTTTTTGATAGTTTGGGCCCTATTGAATAATGAATGTTTTGAATTTTCTCCAAAAGTAAAGTAGTTGCAAACTCATCCTTTTAGAAACTTGTTTGGGCTGTTGAGAGGAGTAAAAAACCATCAAAAATTTCAATCCTGCATGATTTTACCAAGAAATGTGATTCTTCATTCAAAACCTGATTTTTGCTATTGGGCTCTATTGAATAGTGAATGTTTTGAATTTTCTCCAAAAGTAAAGTAGTTGCAAACTCATGCTTTTAGAGACTTGTTTGGGCTCATGAGAGGAGTAGAAAAACATCAAAAATTTCAGTCCTGCATGATTCTACCAAGAAATGTGTGTTCATTCAAACCGCTGGTTTTTGATAGTTTGGGCCCTATTGAATAATGAATGTTTTGAATTTTCTCCAAAAGTAAAGTAGTTGCAAACTCATCCTTTTAGAAACTTGTTTGGGCTGTTGAGAGGAGTAAAAAACCATCAAAAATTTCAATCCTGCATGATTCTACCAAGAAATGTGATTCTTCATTCAAAACGCTGGTTTTTACTATTGGGCTCTATTGAATAATGAATGTTTTGAATTTTCTCCAAAAGTAAAGTAGTTGCAAACTCATGCTTTTAGAGACTTGTTTGGGCTCATGAGAGGAGTAGAAAAACATCAAAAATTTCAGTCCTGCATGATTCTACCAAGAAATGTGTGTTCATTGAAACCGCTGGTTTTTGATAGTTTGGGCCCTATTGAATAATGAATGTTTTGAATTTTCTCCAAAAGTAAAGTAGTTGCAAACTCATCCTTTTAGAAACTTGTTTGGGCTGTTGAGAGGAGTAAAAAACCATCAAAAATTTCAATCCTGCATGATTTTACCAAGAAATGTGATTCTTCATTCAAAACCTGATTTTTGCTATTGGGCTCTATTGAATAGTGAATGTTTTGAATTTTCTCCAAAAGTAAAGTACTTGCAAACTCATGCTTTTAGAGACTTGTTTGGGCTCATGAGAGGAGTAGAAAAACATCAAAAATTTCAGTCCTGCATGATTCTACCAAGAAATGTGTGTTCATTGAAACCACTGGTTTTTGATAGTTTGGGCCCTTTTGAATAATGAATGTTTTGAATTTTCTCCAAAAGTAAAGTAGTTGCAAACTCATCCTTTTAGAAACTTGTTTGGGCTGTCGAGAGGAGTAAAAAACCATCAAAAATTTCAATCCTGCATGATTTTACCAAGAAATGTGATTCTTCATTCAAAACCTGATTTTTGCTATTGGGCTCTATTGAATAGTGAATGTTTTGAATTTTCTCCAAAAGTAAAGTAGTTGCAAACTCATGCTTTTAGACACTTGTTTGGGCTCATGAGAGGAGTAGAAAAACATCAAAAATTTCAGTCCTGCATGATTCTACCAAGAAATGTGTGTTCATTGAAACCGCTGGTTTTTGATAGTTTGGGCCCTATTGAATAATAAATGTTTTGAATTTTCTCCAAAAGTAAAGTAGTTGCAAACTCATCCTTTTAGAAACTTGTTTGGGCTGTTGAGAGGAGTAAAAAACCATCAAAAATTTCAAACCTGCATGATTCTACCAAGAAATGTGATTCTTCATTGAAAACCTGATTTTTGCTATTGGGCTCTATTGAATAATGAATGTTTTGAATTTTCTCCAAAAGTAAAGTAGTTGCAAACTCATGCTTTTAGAGACTTGTTTGGGCTCATGAGAGGAGTAGAAAAACATCAAAAATTTCAGTCCTGCATGATTCTACCAAGAAATGTATGTTCATTCAAACCGCTGGTTTTTGATAGTTTGGGCCCTATTGAATAATGAATGTTTTGAATTTTCTCCAAAAGTAAAGTAGTTGCAAACTCATCCTTTTAGAAACTTGTTTGGGCTGTTGAGAGGAGTAAAAAACCATCAAAAATTTCAATCCTGCATGATTTTAACAAGAAATGTGATTCTTCATTCAAAACCTGATTTTTGCTATTGGGCTCTATTGAATAGTGAATGTTTTGAATTTTCTCCAAAAGAAAAGTAGTTGCAAACTCATGCTTTTAGAGACTTGTTTGGGCTCATGAGAGGAGTAGAAAAACATCAAAAATTTCAGTCCTGCATGATTCTACCAAGAAATGTGTGTTCATTCAAACCTCTGGTTTTTGATAGTTTGGGCCCTATTGAATAATGAATGTTTTGAATTTTCTCCAAAAGTAAAGTAGTTGCAAACTCATCCTTTTAGAAACTTGTTTGGGCTTTTGAGAGGAGTAAAAAACCATCAAAAATTTCAATCCTGCATGATTCTACCAAGAAATGTGATTCTTCATTCAAAACGCTGGTTTTTGCTATTGGGCTCTATTGAATAATGAATGTTTTGAATTTTCTCCAAAAGTAAAGTAGTTGCAAACTCATCCTTTTAGAGACTTGTTTGGGCTCATGAGAGGAGTAGAAAAATATAAAAAATTTCAGTCCTGCACGATTCTACCAAGAAATGTGTGTTCATTCAAACCGCTGGTTTTTGATAGTTTGGGCCCTATTGAATAATGAATGTTTTGAATTTTCTCCAAAAGTAAAGTAGTTGCAAACTCATCCTTTTAGAAACTTGTTTGGGCTGTTGAGAGGAGTAAAAAACCATCAAAAATTTCAATCCTGCATGATTCTACCAAGAAATGTGATTCTTCATTGAAAACCTGATTTTTGCTATTGGGCTCTATTGAATAATGAATGTTTTGAATTTTCTCCAAAAGTAAAGTAGTTGCAAACTCATGCTTTTAGAGACTTGTTTGGGCTCATGAGAGGAGTAAAAAAACATCAAAAATTTCAGTCCTGCATGATTCTACAAAGAAATGTGTGTTCATTGAAACCGCTGGTTTTTGATAGTTTGGGCCCTATTGAATAATAAATGTTTTGAATTTTCTCCAAAAGTAAAGTAGTTGCAAACTCATCCTTTTAGAAACTTGTTTGGGCTGTTGAGAGCAGTAAAAAACCATCAAAAATTTCAATCCTGCATGATTTTACCAAGAAATGTGATTCTTCATTCAAAACCTGATTTTTGCTATTGGGCTCTATTGAATAGTGAATGTTTTGAATTTTCTCCAAAAGTAAAGTAGTTGCAAACTCATGCTTTTAGACACTTGTTTGGGCTCATGAGAGGAGTAGAAAAACATCAAAAATTTTAGTCCTGCATGATTCTACCAAGAAATGTGTGTTCATTCAAACCGCTGGTTTTTGATAGTTTGGGCCCTATTGAATAATGAATGTTTTGAATTTTCTCCAAAAGTAAAGTAGTTGCAAACTCATCCTTTTAGAAACTTGTTTGGGCTGTTGAGAGGAGTAAAAAACCATCAAAAATTTCAATCCTGCATGATTCTACCAAGAAATGTGATTCTTCATTGAAAACCTGATTTTTGCTATTGGGCTCTATTGAATAATGAATGTTTTGAATTTTCTCCAAAAGTAAAGTAGTTGCAAACTCATGCTTTTAGAGACTTGTTTGGGCTCATGAGAGGAGTAGAAAAACATCAAAAATTTCAGTCCTGCATGATTCTACCAAGAAATGTGTGTTCATTGAAACCGCTGGTTTTTGATAGTTTGGGCCCTATTGAAAAATAAATGTTTTGAATTTTCTCCAAAAGTAAAGTAGTTGCAAACTCATCCTTTTAGAAACTTGTTTGGGCTGTTGAGAGGAGTAAAAAACCATCAAAAATTTCAATCCTGCATGATTTTACCAAGAAATGTGATTCTTCATTCAAAACCTGATTTTTGCTATTGGGCTCTATTGAATAGTGAATGTTTTGAATTTTCTCCAAAAGTAAAGTAGTTGCAAACTCATGCTTTTAGAGACTTGTTTGGGCTCATGAGAGGAGTAGAAAAACATCAAAAATTTCAGTCCTGCATGATTCTACCAAGAAATGTGTGTTCATTGAAACCGCTGGTTTTTGATAGTTTGGGCCCTATTGAATAATGAATGTTTTGAATTTTCTACAAAAGTAAAGTAGTTGCAAACTCATGCTTTTAGAGACTTGTTTGGGCTCATGAGTGGAGTAGAAAAACATCAAAAATTTCAGTCCTGCATGATTCTACCAAGAAATGTATGTTCATTCAAACCGCTGGTTTTTGATAGTTTGGGCCCTATTGAATAATGAATGTTTTGAATTTTCTCCAAAAGTAAAGTAGTTGCAAACTCATGCTTTTAGAGACTTGTTTGGGCTCATGAGACGAGTAGAAAAACATCAAAAATTTCAGTCCTGCATGATTCTACCAAGAAATGTGTGTTCATTGAAACCGCTGGTTTTTGATAGTTTGGGCCCTATTGAATAATGAATGTTTTGAATTTTCTCCAAAAGTAAAGTAGTTGCAAACTCATCCTTTTAGAAACTTGTTTGGGCTGTTGAGAGGAGTAAAAAACCATCAAAAATTTCAATCCTGCATGATTCTACCAAGAAATGTGATTCTTCATTGAAAACCTGATTTTTGCTATTGGGCTCTATTGAATAATGAATGTTTTGAATTTTCTCCAAAAGTAAAGTAGTTGCAAACTCATGCTTTTAGAGACTTGTTTGGGCTCATGAGAGGAGTAGAAAAACATCAAAAATTTCAGTCCTGCATGATTCTACCAAGAAATGTGTGTTCATTGAAACCGCTGGTTTTTGATAGTTTGGGCCCTATTGAAAAATAAATGTTTTGAATTTTCTCCAAAAGTAAAGTAGTTGCAAACTCATCCTTTTAGAAACTTGTTTGGGCTGTTGAGAGGAGTAAAAAGCCATCAAAAATTTCAATCCTGCATGATTTTACCAAGAAATGTGATTCTTCATTCAAAACCTGATTTTTGCTATTGGGCTCTATTGAATAGTGAATGTTTTGAATTTTCTCCAAAAGTAAAGTAGTTGCAAACTCATCCTTTTAGAAACTTGTTTGGGCTGTTGAGAGGAGTAAAAAACCATCAAAAATTTCAATCCTGCATGATTTTACCAAGAAATGTGATTCTTCATTCAAAACCTGATTTTTGCTATTGGGCTCTATTGAATAGTGAATGTTTTGAATTTTCTCCAAAAGTAAAGTACTTGCAAACTCATGCTTTTAGAGACTTGTTTGGGCTCATGAGAGGAGTAGAAAAACATCAAAAATTTCAGTCCTGCATGATTCTACCAAGAAATGTGTGTTCATTCAAACCGCTGGTTTTTGATAGTTTGGGCCCTATTGAATAATGAATGTTTTGAATTTTCTCCAAAAGTAAAGTAGTTGCAAACTCATCCTTTTAGAAACTTGTTTGGGCTGTTGAGAGAAGTAAAAAACCATCAAAAATTTCAATCCTGCATGATTTTACCAAGAAATGTGATTCTTCATTCAAAACCTGATTTTTGCTATTGGGCTCTATTGAATAATGAATGTTTTGAATTTTCTACAAAAGTAAAGTAGTTGCAAACTCATGCTTTTAGAGACTTGTTTGGGCTCATGAGAGGAGTAGAAAAACATCAAAAATTTCAGTCCTGCATGATTCTACCAAGAAATGTATGTTCATTCAAACCGCTGGTTTTTGATAGTTTGGGCCCTATTGAATAATGAATGTTTTGAATTTTCTCCAAAAGTACAGTAGTTGCAAACTCATGCTTTTAGAGACTTGTTTGGGCTCATGAGAGGAGTAGAAAAACATCAAAAATTTCAGTCCTGCATGATTCTACCAAGAAATGTATGTTCATTCAAACCGCTGGTTTTTGATAGTTTGGGCACTATTGAATAATGAATGTTTTGAATTTTCTCCAAAAGTAAAGTAGTTGCAAACTCATCCTTTTAGAAACTTGTTTGGGCTGTTGAGAGGAGGCAAAAACCATCAAAAATTTCAATCCTGCATGATTTTACCAAGAAATGTGATTCTTCATTCAAAACCTGATTTTTGCTATTGGGCTCTATTGAATAGTGAATGTTTTGAATTTTCTCCAAAAGAAAAGTAGTTGCAAACTCATGCTTTTAGAGACTTGTTTGGGCTCATGAGAGGAGTAGAAAAACATCAAAAATTTCAGTCCTGCATGATTCTACCAAGAAATGTGTGTTCATTCAAACCTCTGGTTTTTGATAGCCTTTGGTTTTGATGGTTTTTGGACCCTATTGAATAATGAATGTTTTGAATTTTCTCCAAAAGTAAAGTAGTTGCAAACTCATCCTTTTAGAAACTTGTTTGGGCTGTTGAGAGGAGTAAAAAACCATCAAAAATTTCAATCCTGCATGATTCTACCAAGAAATGTGATTCTTCATTGAAAACCTGATTTTTGCTATTGGGCTCTATTGAATAATGAATGTTTTGAATTTTCTCCAAAAGTAAAGTAGTTGCAAACTCATGCTTTTAGAGACTTGTTTGGGCTCATGAGAGGAGTAGAAAAACATCAAAAATTTCAGTCCTGCATGATTCTACCAAGAAATGTGTGTTCATTCAAACCGCTGGTTTTTGATAGTTTGGGCCCTATTGAATAATGAATGTTTTGAATTTTCTCCAAAAGTAAAGTAGTTGCAAACTCATCCTTTTAGAAACTTGTTTGAGCTGTTGAGAGGAGTAAAAAACCATCAAAAATTTCAATCCTGCATGATTCTACCAAGAAATGTGATTCTTCATTCAAAACGCTGGTTTTTGCTATTGGGCTCTATTGAATAATGAATGTTTTGAATTTTCTCCAAAAGTAAAGTAGTTGCAAACTCATGCTTTTAGAGACTTGTTTGGGCTCATGAGAGGAGTAGAAAAACATCAAAAATTTCAGTCCTGCATGATTCTACCAAGAAATGTGTGTTCATTGAAACCGCTGGTTTTTGATAGTTTGGGCCCTATTGAATAATGAATGTTTTGAATTTTCTCCAAAAGTAAAGTAGTTGCAAACTCATCCTTTTAGAAACTTGTTTGGGCTGTTGAGAGGAGTAAAAAACCATCAAAAATTTCAATCCTGCATGATTTTACCAAGAAATGTGATTCTTCATTCAAAACCTGATTTTTGCTATTGGGCTCTATTGAATAGTGAATGTTTTGAATTTTCTCCAAAAGTAAAGTACTTGCAAACTCATGCTTTTAGAGACTTGTTTGGGCTCATGAGAGGAGTAGAAAAACATCAAAAATTTCAGTCCTGCATGATTCTACCAAGAAATGTGTGTTCATTGAAACCACTGGTTTTTGATAGTTTGGGCCCTATTGAATAATGAATGTTTTGAATTTTCTCCAAAAGTAAAGTAGTTGCAAACTCATCCTTTTAGAAACTTGTTTGGGCTGTCGAGAGGAGTAAAAAACCATCAAAAATTTCAATCCTGCATGATTTTACCAAGAAATGTGATTCTTCATTCAAAACCTGATTTTTGCTATTGGGCTCTATTGAATAGTGAATGTTTTGAATTTTCTCCAAAAGTAAAGTAGTTGCAAACTCATGCTTTTAGAGACTTGTTTGGGCTCATGAGAGGAGTAGAAAAACATCAAAAATTTCAGTCCTGCATGATTCTACCAAGAAATGTGTGTTCATTCAAACCGCTGGTTTTTGATAGTTTGGGCCCTATTGAATAATGGATGTTTTGAATTTTCTCCAAAAGTAAAGTAGTTGCAAACTCATCCTTTTAGAAACTAGTTTGGGCTGTTGAGAGGGGTAAAAAACCATCAAAAATTTCAATCCTGCATGATTTTACCAAGAAATGTGATTCTTCATTCAAAACCTGATTTTTGCTATTGGGCTCTATTGAATAATGAATGTTTTGAATTTTCTCCAAAAGTAAAGTAGTTGCAAACTCATGCTTTTAGAGACTTGTTTGGGCTCATGAGAGGAGTAGAAAAACATCAAAAATTTCAGTCCTGCATGATTCTACCAAGAAATGTGTGTTCATTGAAACCGCTGGTTTTTGATAGTTTGGGCCCTATTGAATAATGAATGTTTTGAATTTTCTCCAAAAGTAAAGTAGTTGCAAACTCATCCTTTTAGAAACTTGTTTGGGCTGTTGAGAGGAGTAAAAAACCATCAAAAATTTCAATCCTGCATGATTTTACCAAGAAATGTGATTCTTCATTCAAAACCTGATTTTTGCTATTGGGCTCTATTGAATAGTGAATGTTTTGAATTTTCTCCAAAAGTAAAGTAGTTGCAAACTCATGCTTTTAGAGACTTGTTTGGGCTCATGAGAGGAGTAGAAAAACATCAAAAATTTCAGTCCTGCATGATTCTACCAAGAAATGTGTGTTCATTCAAACCGCTGGTTTTTGATAGTTTGGGCCCTATTGAATAATGAATGTTTTGAATTTTCTCCAAAAGTAAAGTAGTTGCAAACTCATCCTTTTAGAAACTTGTTTGGGCTGTTGAGAGGAGTAAAAAACCATCAAAAATTTCAATCCTGCATGATTCTACCAAGAAATGTGATTCTTCATTCAAAACGCTGGTTTTTACTATTGGGCTCTATTGAATAATGAATGTTTTGAATTTTCTCCAAAAGTAAAGTAGTTGCAAACTCATGCTTTTAGAGACTTGTTTGGGCTCATGAGAGGAGTAGAAAAACATCAAAAATTTCAGTCCTGCATGATTCTACCAAGAAATGTGTGTTCATTGAAACCGCTGGTTTTTGATAGTTTGGGCCCTATTGAATAATGAATGTTTTGAATTTTCTCCAAAAGTAAAGTAGTTGCAAACTCATCCTTTTAGAAACTTGTTTGGGCTGTTGAGAGGAGTAAAAAACCATCAAAAATTTCAATCCTGCATGATTTTACCAAGAAATGTGATTCTTCATTCAAAACCTGATTTTTGCTATTGGGCTCTATTGAATAGTGAATGTTTTGAATTTTCTCCAAAAGTAAAGTACTTGCAAACTCATGCTTTTAGAGACTTGTTTGGGCTCATGAGAGGAGTAGAAAAACATCAAAAATTTCAGTCCTGCATGATTCTACCAAGAAATGTGTGTTCATTGAAACCACTGGTTTTTGATAGTTTGGGCCCTTTTGAATAATGAATGTTTTGAATTTTCTCCAAAAGTAAAGTAGTTGCAAACTCATCCTTTTAGAAACTTGTTTGGGCTGTCGAGAGGAGTAAAAAACCATCAAAAATTTCAATCCTGCATGATTTTACCAAGAAATGTGATTCTTCATTCAAAACCTGATTTTTGCTATTGGGCTCTATTGAATAGTGAATGTTTTGAATTTTCTCCAAAAGTAAAGTAGTTGCAAACTCATGCTTTTAGACACTTGTTTGGGCTCATGAGAGGAGTAGAAAAACATCAAAAATTTCAGTCCTGCATGATTCTACCAAGAAATGTGTGTTCATTGAAACCGCTGGTTTTTGATAGTTTGGGCCCTATTGAATAATGAATGTTTTGAATTTTCTCCAAAAGTAAAGTAGTTGCAAACTCATCCTTTTAGAAACTTGTTTGGGCTGTTGAGAGGAGTAAAAAACCATCAAAAATTTCAATCCTGCATGATTCTACCAAGAAATGTGATTCTTCATTCAAAACGCTGGTTTTTGCTATTGGGCTCTATTGAATAATGAATGTTTTGAATTTTCTCCAAAAGTAAAGTAGTTGCAAACTCATGCTTTTAGAGACTTGTTTGGGCTCATGAGAGAAGTAGAAAAACATCAAAAATTTCAGTCCTGCATGATTCTACCAAGAAATGTGTGTTCATTGAAACCGCTGGTTTTTGATAGTTTGGGCCCTATTGAATAATGAATGTTTTGAATTTTCTCCAAAAGTAAAGTAGTTGCAAACTCATCCTTTTAGAAACTAGTTTGGGCTGTTGAGAGGAGTAAAAAACCATCAAAAATTTCAATCCTGCATGATTTTACCAAGAAATGTGATTCTTCATTCAAAACCTGATTTTTGCTATTGGGCTCTATTGAATAGTGAATGTTTTGAATTTTCTCCAAAAGTAAAGTAGTTGCAAACTCATGCTTTTAGAGACTTGTTTGGGCTCATGAGAGGAGTAGAAAAACATCAAAAATTTCAGTCCTGCATGATTCTACCAAGAAATGTGTGCTCATTCAAACCGCTGGTTTTTGATAGTTTGGGCCCTATTGAATAATGAATGTTTTGAATTTTCTCCAAAAGTAAAGTAGTTGCAAACTCATCCTTTTAGAAACTTGTTTGGGCTTTTGAGAGGAGTAAAAAACCATCAAAAATTTCAATCCTGCATGATTCTACCAAGAAATGTGATTCTTCATTCAAAACGCTGGTTTTTGCTATTGGGCTCTATTGAATAATGAATGTTTTGAATTTTCTCCAAAAGTAAAGTAGTTGCAAACTCATGCTTTTAGAGACTTGTTTGGGCTCATGAGAGGAGTAGAAAAACATCAAAAATTTCAGTCCTGCATGATTCTACCAAGAAATGTGTGTTCATTGAAACCGCTGGTTTTTGATAGTTTGGGCCCTATTGAATAATGAATGTTTTGAATTTTCTCCAAAAGTAAAGTAGTTGCAAACTCATCCTTTTAGAAACTTGTTTGGGCTGTTGAGAGGAGTAAAAAACCATCAAAAATTTCAATCCTGCATGATTTTACCAAGAAATGTGATTCTTCATTCAAAACCTGATTTTTGCTATTGGGCTCTATTGAATAGTGAATGTTTTGAATTTTCTCCAAAAGTAAAGTACTTGCAAACTCATGCTTTTAGAGACTTGTTTGGGCTCATGAGAGGAGTAGAAAAACATCAAAAATTTCAGTCCTGCATGATTCTACCAAGAAATGTGTGTTCATTGAAACCACTGGTTTTTGATAGTTTGGGCCCTATTGAATAATGAATGTTTTGAATTTTCTCCAAAAGTAAAGTAGTTGCAAACTCATCCTTTTAGAAACTTGTTTGGGCTGTCGAGAGGAGTAAAAAACCATCAAAAATTTCAATCCTGCATGATTTTACCAAGAAATGTGATTCTTCATTCAAAACCTGATTTTTGCTATTGGGCTCTATTGAATAGTGAATGTTTTGAATTTTCTCCAAAAGTAAAGTAGTTGCAAACTCATGCTTTTAGAGACTTGTTTGGGCTCATGAGAGGAGTAGAAAAACATCAAAAATTTCAGTCCTGCATGATTCTACCAAGAAATGTGTGTTCATTCAAACCGCTGGTTTTTGATAGTTTGGGCCCTATTGAATAATGGATGTTTTGAATTTTCTCCAAAAGTAAAGTAGTTGCAAACTCATCCTTTTAGAAACTAGTTTGGGCTGTTGAGAGGGGTAAAAAACCATCAAAAATTTCAATCCTGCATGATTTTACCAAGAAATGTGATTCTTCATTCAAAACCTGATTTTTGCTATTGGGCTCTATTGAATAATGAATGTTTTGAATTTTCTCCAAAAGTAAAGTAGTTGCAAACTCATGCTTTTAGAGACTTGTTTGGGCTCATGAGAGGAGTAGAAAAACATCAAAAATTTCAGTCCTGCATGATTCTACCAAGAAATGTGTGTTCATTGAAACCGCTGGTTTTTGATAGTTTGGGCCCTATTGAATAATGAATGTTTTGAATTTTCTCCAAAAGTAAAGTAGTTGCAAACTCATCCTTTTAGAAACTTGTTTGGGCTGTTGAGAGGAGTAAAAAACCATCAAAAATTTCAATCCTGCATGATTTTACCAAGAAATGTGATTCTTCATTCAAAACCTGATTTTTGCTATTGGGCTCTATTGAATAGTGAATGTTTTGAATTTTCTCCAAAAGTAAAGTAGTTGCAAACTCATGCTTTTAGAGACTTGTTTGGGCTCATGAGAGGAGTAGAAAAACATCAAAAATTTCAGTCCTGCATGATTCTACCAAGAAATGTGTGTTCATTCAAACCGCTGGTTTTTGATAGTTTGGGCCCTATTGAATAATGAATGTTTTGAATTTTCTCCAAAAGTAAAGTAGTTGCAAACTCATCCTTTTAGAAACTTGTTTGGGCTGTTGAGAGGAGTAAAAAACCATCAAAAATTTCAATCCTGCATGATTCTACCAAGAAATGTGATTCTTCATTCAAAACGCTGGTTTTTACTATTGGGCTCTATTGAATAATGAATGTTTTGAATTTTCTCCAAAAGTAAAGTAGTTGCAAACTCATGCTTTTAGAGACTTGTTTGGGCTCATGAGAGGAGTAGAAAAACATCAAAAATTTCAGTCCTGCATGATTCTACCAAGAAATGTGTGTTCATTGAAACCGCTGGTTTTTGATAGTTTGGGCCCTATTGAATAATGAATGTTTTGAATTTTCTCCAAAAGTAAAGTAGTTGCAAACTCATCCTTTTAGAAACTTGTTTGGGCTGTTGAGAGGAGTAAAAAACCATCAAAAATTTCAATCCTGCATGATTTTACCAAGAAATGTGATTCTTCATTCAAAACCTGATTTTTGCTATTGGGCTCTATTGAATAGTGAATGTTTTGAATTTTCTCCAAAAGTAAAGTACTTGCAAACTCATGCTTTTAGAGACTTGTTTGGGCTCATGAGAGGAGTAGAAAAACATCAAAAATTTCAGTCCTGCATGATTCTACCAAGAAATGTGTGTTCATTGAAACCACTGGTTTTTGATAGTTTGGGCCCTTTTGAATAATGAATGTTTTGAATTTTCTCCAAAAGTAAAGTAGTTGCAAACTCATCCTTTTAGAAACTTGTTTGGGCTGTCGAGAGGAGTAAAAAACCATCAAAAATTTCAATCCTGCATGATTTTACCAAGAAATGTGATTCTTCATTCAAAACCTGATTTTTGCTATTGGGCTCTATTGAATAGTGAATGTTTTGAATTTTCTCCAAAAGTAAAGTAGTTGCAAACTCATGCTTTTAGACACTTGTTTGGGCTCATGAGAGGAGTAGAAAAACATCAAAAATTTCAGTCCTGCATGATTCTACCAAGAAATGTGTGTTCATTGAAACCGCTGGTTTTTGATAGTTTGGGCCCTATTGAATAATGAATGTTTTGAATTTTCTCCAAAAGTAAAGTAGTTGCAAACTCATCCTTTTAGAAACTTGTTTGGGCTGTTGAGAGGAGTAAAAAACCATCAAAAATTTCAATCCTGCATGATTCTACCAAGAAATGTGATTCTTCATTCAAAACGCTGGTTTTTGCTATTGGGCTCTATTGAATAATGAATGTTTTGAATTTTCTCCAAAAGTAAAGTAGTTGCAAACTCATGCTTTTAGAGACTTGTTTGGGCTCATGAGAGAAGTAGAAAAACATCAAAAATTTCAGTCCTGCATGATTCTACCAAGAAATGTGTGTTCATTGAAACCGCTGGTTTTTGATAGTTTGGGCCCTATTGAATAATGAATGTTTTGAATTTTCTCCAAAAGTAAAGTAGTTGCAAACTCATCCTTTTAGAAACTAGTTTGGGCTGTTGAGAGGAGTAAAAAACCATCAAAAATTTCAATCCTGCATGATTTTACCAAGAAATGTGATTCTTCATTCAAAACCTGATTTTTGCTATTGGGCTCTATTGAATAGTGAATGTTTTGAATTTTCTCCAAAAGTAAAGTAGTTGCAAACTCATGCTTTTAGAGACTTGTTTGGGCTCATGAGAGGAGTAGAAAAACATCAAAAATTTCAGTCCTGCATGATTCTACCAAGAAATGTGTGCTCATTCAAACCGCTGGTTTTTGATAGTTTGGGCCCTATTGAATAATGAATGTTTTGAATTTTCTCCAAAAGTAAAGTAGTTGCAAACTCATCCTTTTAGAAACTTGTTTGGGCTTTTGAGAGGAGTAAAAAACCATCAAAAATTTCAATCCTGCATGATTCTACCAAAAAATGTGATTCTTCATTCAAAACGCTGGTTTTTGCTATTGGGCTCTATTGAATAATGAATGTTTTGAATTTTCTCCAAAAGTAAAGTAGTTGCAAACTCATGCTTTTAGAGACTTGTTTGGGCTCATGAGAGGAGTAGAAAAACATCAAAAATTTCAGTCCTGCATGATTCTACCAAGAAATGTGTGTTCATTGAAACCGCTGGTTTTTGATAGTTTGGGCCCTATTGAATAATGAATGTTTTGAATTTTCTCCAAAAGTAAAGTAGTTGCAAACTCATCCTTTTAGAAACTTGTTTGGGCTGTTGAGAGGAGTAAAAAACCATCAAAAATTTCAATCCTGCATGATTTTACCAAGAAATGTGATTCTTCATTCAAAACCTGATTTTTGCTATTGGGCTCTATTGAATAGTGAATGTTTTGAATTTTCTCCAAAAGTAAAGTACTTGCAAACTCATGCTTTTAGAGACTTGTTTGGGCTCATGAGAGGAGTAGAAAAACATCAAAAATTTCAGTCCTGCATGATTCTACCAAGAAATGTGTGTTCATTGAAACCACTGGTTTTTGATAGTTTGGGCCCTATTGAATAATGAATGTTTTGAATTTTCTCCAAAAGTAAAGTAGTTGCAAACTCATCCTTTTAGAAACTTGTTTGGGCTGTCGAGAGGAGTAAAAAACCATCAAAAATTTCAATCCTGCATGATTTTACCAAGAAATGTGATTCTTCATTCAAAACCTGATTTTTGCTATTGGGCTCTATTGAATAGTGAATGTTTTGAATTTTCTCCAAAAGTAAAGTAGTTGCAAACTCATGCTTTTAGAGACTTGTTTGGGCTCATGAGAGGAGTAGAAAAACATCAAAAATTTCAGTCCTGCATGATTCTACCAAGAAATGTGTGTTCATTCAAACCGCTGGTTTTTGATAGTTTGGGCCCTATTGAATAATGAATGTTTTGAATTTTCTCCAAATGTAAAGTAGTTGCAAACTCATCCTTTTAGAAACTTGTTTGGGCTGTTGAGAGGAGTAAAAAACCATCAAAAATTTCAATCCTGCATGATTCTACCAAGAAATGTGATTCTTCATTCAAAACGCTGGTTTTTGCTATTGGGCTCTATTGAATAATGAATGTTTTGAATTTTCTCCAAAAGTAAAGTAGTTGCAAACTCATGCTTTTAGAGACTTGTTTGGGCTCATGAGAGGAGTAGAAAAACATCAAAAATTTCAGTCCTGCATGATTCTACCAAGAAATGTGTGTTCATTGAAACCGCTGGTTTTTGATAGTTTGGGCCCTATTGAATAATGAATGTTTTGAATTTTCTCCAAAAGTAAAGTAGTTGCAAACTCATCCTTTTAGAAACTAGTTTGGGCTGTTGAGAGGAGTAAAAAACCATCAAAAATTTCAATCCTGCATGATTTTACCAAGAAATGTGATTCTTCATTCAAAACCTGATTTTTGCTATTGGGCTCTATTGAATAGTGAATGTTTTGAATTTTCTCCAAAAGTAAAGTAGTTGCAAACTCATGCTTTTAGAGACTTGTTTGGGCTCATGAGAGGAGTAGAAAAACATCAAAAATTTCAGTCCTGCATGATTCTACCAAGAAATGTGTGCTCATTCAAACCGCTGGTTTTTGATAGTTTGGGCCCTATTGAATAATGAATGTTTTGAATTTTCTCCAAAAGTAAAGTAGTTGCAAACTCATCCTTTTAGAAACTTGTTTGGGCTTTTGAGAGGAGTAAAAAACCATCAAAAATTTCAATCCTGCATGATTCTACCAAAAAATGTGATTCTTCATTCAAAACGCTGGTTTTTGCTATTGGGCTCTATTGAATAATGAATGTTTTGAATTTTCTCCAAAAGTAAAGTAGTTGCAAACTCATGCTTTTAGAGACTTGTTTGGGCTCATGAGAGGAGTAGAAAAACATCAAAAATTTCAGTCCTGCATGATTCTACCAAGAAATGTGTGTTCATTCAAACCGCTGGTTTTTGATAGTTTGGGCCCTATTGAATAATGAATGTTTTGAATTTTCTCCAAAAGTAAAGTAGTTGCAAACTCATCCTTTTAGAAACTTGTTTGGGCTGTTGAGAGGAGTAAAAAACCATCAAAAATTTCAATCCTGCATGATTCTACCAAGAAATGTGATTCTTCATTGAAAACCTGATTTTTGCTATTGGGCTCTATTGAATAATGAATGTTTTGAATTTTCTCCAAAAGTAAAGTAGTTGCAAACTCATGCTTTTAGAGACTTGTTTGGGCTCATGAGAGGAGTAGAAAAACATCAAAAATTTCAGTCCTGCATGATTCTACCAAGAAATGTGTGTTCATTGAAACCGCTGGTTTTTGATAGTTTGGGCCCTATTGAATAATAAATGTTTTGAATTTTCTCCAAAAGTAAAGTAGTTGCAAACTCATCCTTTTAGAAACTTGTTTGGGCTGTTGAGAGGAGTAAAAAACCATCAAAAATTTCAATCCTGCATGATTCTACCAAGAAATGTGATTCTTCATTGAAAACCTGATTTTTGCTATTGGGCTCTATTGAATAATGAATGTTTTGAATTTTCTCCAAAAGTAAAGTAGTTGCAAACTCATGCTTTTAGAGACTTGTTTGGGCTCATGAGAGGAGTAGAAAAACATCAAAAATTTCAGTCCTGCATGATTCTACCAAGAAATGTATGTTCATTCAAACCGCTGGTTTTTGATAGTTTGGGCCCTATTGAATAATGAATGTTTTGAATTTTCTCCAAAAGTAAAGTAGTTGCAAACTCATCCTTTTAGAAACTTGTTTGGGCTGTTGAGAGGAGTAAAAAACCATCAAAAATTTCAATCCTGCATGATTTTAACAAGAAATGTGATTCTTCATTCAAAACCTGATTTTTGCTATTGGGCTCTATTGAATAGTGAATGTTTTGAATTTTCTCCAAAAGAAAAGTAGTTGCAAAGTCATGCTTTTAGAGACTTGTTTGGGCTCATGAGAGGAGTAGAAAAACATCAAAAATTTCAGTCCTGCATGATTCTACCAAGAAATGTGTGTTCATTCAAACCTCTGGTTTTTGATAGTTTGGGCCCTATTGAATAATGAATGTTTTGAATTTTCTCCAAAAGTAAAGTAGTTGCAAACTCATCCTTTTAGAAACTTGTTTGGGCTTTTGAGAGGAGTAAAAAACCATCAAAAATTTCAATCCTGCATGATTCTACCAAGAAATGTGATTCTTCATTCAAAACGCTGGTTTTTGCTATTGGGCTCTATTGAATAATGAATGTTTTGAATTTTCTCCAAAAGTAAAGTAGTTGCAAACTCATCCTTTTAGAGACTTGTTTGGGCTCATGAGAGGAGTAGAAAAATATAAAAAATTTCAGTCCTGCACGATTCTACCAAGAAATGTGTGTTCATTCAAACCGCTGGTTTTTGATAGTTTGGGCCCTATTGAATAATGAATGTTTTGAATTTTCTCCAAAAGTAAAGTAGTTGCAAACTCATCCTTTTAGAAACTTGTTTGGGCTGTTGAGAGGAGTAAAAAACCATCAAAAATTTCAATCCTGCATGATTCTACCAAGAAATGTGATTCTTCATTGAAAACCTGATTTTTGCTATTGGGCTCTATTGAATAATGAATGTTTTGAATTTTCTCCAAAAGTAAAGTAGTTGCAAACTCATGCTTTTAGAGACTTGTTTGGGCTCATGAGAGGAGTAAAAAAACATCAAAAATTTCAGTCCTGCATGATTCTACAAAGAAATGTGTGTTCATTGAAACCGCTGGTTTTTGATAGTTTGGGCCCTATTGAATAATAAATGTTTTGAATTTTCTCCAAAAGTAAAGTAGTTGCAAACTCATCCTTTTAGAAACTTGTTTGGGCTGTTGAGAGCAGTAAAAAACCATCAAAAATTTCAATCCTGCATGATTTTACCAAGAAATGTGATTCTTCATTCAAAACCTGATTTTTGCTATTGGGCTCTATTGAATAGTGAATGTTTTGAATTTTCTCCAAAAGTAAAGTAGTTGCAAACTCATGCTTTTAGACACTTGTTTGGGCTCATGAGAGGAGTAGAAAAACATCAAAAATTTTAGTCCTGCATGATTCTACCAAGAAATGTGTGTTCATTCAAACCGCTGGTTTTTGATAGTTTGGGCCCTATTGAATAATGAATGTTTTGAATTTTCTCCAAAAGTAAAGTAGTTGCAAACTCATCCTTTTAGAAACTTGTTTGGGCTGTTGAGAGGAGTAAAAAACCATCAAAAATTTCAATCCTGCATGATTCTACCAAGAAATGTGATTCTTCATTGAAAACCTGATTTTTGCTATTGGGCTCTATTGAATAATGAATGTTTTGAATTTTCTCCAAAAGTAAAGTAGTTGCAAACTCATGCTTTTAGAGACTTGTTTGGGCTCATGAGAGGAGTAGAAAAACATCAAAAATTTCAGTCCTGCATGATTCTACCAAGAAATGTGTGTTCATTGAAACCGCTGGTTTTTGATAGTTTGGGCCCTATTGAAAAATAAATGTTTTGAATTTTCTCCAAAAGTAAAGTAGTTGCAAACTCATCCTTTTAGAAACTTGTTTGGGCTGTTGAGAGGAGTAAAAAACCATCAAAAATTTCAATCCTGCATGATTTTACCAAGAAATGTGATTCTTCATTCAAAACCTGATTTTTGCTATTGGGCTCTATTGAATAGTGAATGTTTTGAATTTTCTCCAAAAGTAAAGTAGTTGCAAACTCATGCTTTTAGAGACTTGTTTGGGCTCATGAGAGGAGTAGAAAAACATCAAAAATTTCAGTCCTGCATGATTCTACCAAGAAATGTGTGTTCATTGAAACCGCTGGTTTTTGATAGTTTGGGCCCTATTGAATAATGAATGTTTTGAATTTTCTCCAAAAGTAAAGTAGTTGCAAACTCATCCTTTTAGAAACTTGTTTGGGCTGTTGAGAGGAGTAAAAAACCATCAAAAATTTCAATCCTGCATGATTTTACCAAGAAATGTGATTCTTCATTCAAAACCTGATTTTTGCTATTGGGCTCTATTGAATAGTGAATGTTTTGAATTTTCTCCAAAAGTAAAGTAGTTGCAAACTCATGCTTTTAGAGACTTGTTTGGGCTCATGAGAGGAGTAGAAAAACATCAAAAATTTCAGTCCTGCATGATTCTACCAAGAAATGTGTGTTCATTGAAACCGCTGGTTTTTGATAGTTTGGGCCCTATTGAATAATGAATGTTTTGAATTTTCTCCAAAAGTAAAGTAGTTGCAAACTCATCCTTTTAGAAACTTGTTTGGGCTGTTGAGAGGAGTAAAAAACCATCAAAAATTTCAATCCTGCATGATTTTACCAAGAAATGTGATTCTTCATTCAAAACCTGATTTTTGCTATTGGGCTCTATTGAATAATGAATGTTTTGAATTTTCTCCAAAAGTAAAGTAGTTGCAAACTCATGCTTTTAGAGACTTGTTTGGGCTCATGAGACGAGTAGAAAAACATCAAAAATTTCAGTCCTGCATGATTCTACCAAGAAATGTGTGTTCATTCAAACCGCTGGTTTTTGATAGTTTGGGCCCTATTGAATAATGAATGTTTTGAATTTTCTCCAAAAGTAAAGTAGTTGCAAACTCATCCTTTTAGAAACTTGTTTGGGCTGTTGAGAGGAGTAAAAAACCATCAAAAATTTCAATCCTGCATGATTCTACCAAGAAATGTGATTCTTCATTGAAAACCTGATTTTTGCTATTGGGCTCTATTGAATAATGAATGTTTTGAATTTTCTCCAAAAGTAAAGTAGTTGCAAACTCATGCTTTTAGAGACTTGTTTGGGCTCATGAGAGGAGTAGAAAAACATCAAAAATTTCAGTTCTGCATGATTCTACCAAGAAATGTGTGTTCATTGAAACCGCTGGTTTTTGATAGTTTGGGCCCTATTGAAAAATAAATGTTTTGAATTTTCTCCAAAAGTAAAGTAGTTGCAAACTCATCCTTTTAGAAACTTGTTTGGGCTGTTGAGAGGAGTAAAAAACCATCAAAAATTTCAATCCTGCATGATTTTACCAAGAAATGTGATTCTTCATTCAAAACCTGATTTTTGCTATTGGGCTCTATTGAATAGTGAATGTTTTGAATTTTCTCCAAAAGTAAAGTACTTGCAAACTCATGCTTTTAGAGACTTGTTTGGGCTCATGAGAGGAGTAGAAAAACATCAAAAATTTCAGTCCTGCATGATTCTACCAAGAAATGTGTGTTCATTCAAACCGCTGGTTTTTGATAGTTTGGGCCCTATTGAATAATGAATGTTTTGAATTTTCTCCAAAAGTAAAGTAGTTGCAAACTCATCCTTTTAGAAACTTGTTTGGGCTGTTGAGAGGAGTAAAAAACCATCAAAAATTTCAATCCTGCATGATTTTACCAAGAAATGTGATTCTTCATTCAAAACCTGATTTTTGCTATTGGGCTCTATTGAATAATGAATGTTTTGAATTTTCTACAAAAGTAAAGTAGTTGCAAACTCATGCTTTTAGAGACTTGTTTGGGCTCATGAGAGGAGTAGAAAAACATCAAAAATTTCAGTCCTGCATGATTCTACCAAGAAATGTATGTTCATTCAAACCGCTGGTTTTTGATAGTTTGGGCCCTATTGAATAATGAATGTTTTGAATTTTCTCCAAAAGTAAAGTAGTTGCAAACTCATGCTTTTAGAGACTTGTTTGGGCTCATGAGAGGAGTAGAAAAACATCAAAAATTTCAGTCCTGCATGATTCTACCAAGAAATGTATGTTCATTCAAACCGCTGGTTTTTGATAGTTTGGGCACTATTGAATAATGAATGTTTTGAATTTTCTCCAAAAGTAAAGTAGTTGCAAACTCATCCTTTTAGAAACTTGTTTGGGCTGTTGAGAGGAGGCAAAAACCATCAAAAATTTCAATCCTGCATGATTTTACCAAGAAATGTGATTCTTCATTCAAAACCTGATTTTTGCTATTGGGCTCTATTGAATAGTGAATGTTTTGAATTTTCTCCAAAAGAAAAGTAGTTGCAAACTCATGCTTTTAGAGACTTGTTTGGGCTCATGAGAGGAGTAGAAAAACATCAAAAATTTCAGTCCTGCATGATTCTACCAAGAAATGTGTGTTCATTCAAACCTCTGGTTTTTGATAGCCTTTGGTTTTGATGGTTTTTGGGCCCTATTGAATAATGAATGTTTTGAATTTTCTCCAAAAGTAAAGTAGTTGCAAACTCATCCTTTTAGAAACTTGTTTGGGCTTTTGAGAGGAGTAAAAAACCATCAAAAATTTCAATCCTGCATGATTCTACCAAGAAATGTGATTCTTCATTCAAAACGCTGGTTTTTGCTATTGGGCTCTATTGAATAATGAATGTTTTGAATTTTCTCCAAAAGTAAAGTAGTTGCAAACTCATCCGTTTAGAGACTTGTTTGGGCTCATGAGAGGAGTAGAAAAACATCAAAAATTTCAGTCCTGCACGATTCTACCAAGAAATGTGTGTTCATTCAAACCGCTGGTTTTTGATATTTTGGGCCCTATTGAATAATGAATGTTTTGAATTTTCTCCAAAAGTAAAGTAGTTGCAAACTCGTCCTTTTAGAAACTTGTTTGGGCTGTTGAGAGGAGTAAAAAACCATCAAAAATTTCAATCCTGCATGATTCTACCAAGAAATGTGATTCTTCATTGAAAAACTGATTTTTGCTATTGGGCTCTATAGAATAATGAATGTTTTGAATTTTCTCCAAAAGTAAAGTAGTTGCAAACTCATGCTTTTAGAGACTTGTTTGGGCTCATGAGAGGAGTAGAAAAACATCAAAAATTTCAGTCCTGCATGATTCTACCAAGAAATGTGTGTTCATTGAAACCGCTGGTTTTTGATAGTTTGGGCCCTATTGAATAATGAATGTTTTGAATTTTCTCCAAAAGTAAAGTAGTTGCAAACTCATCCTTTTAGAAACTTGTTTGGGCTGTTGAGAGGAGTAAAAAACCATCAAAAATTTCAATCCTGCATGATTTTACCAAGAAATGTGATTCTTCATTCAAAACGCTGGTTTTTGCTATTGGGCTCTATTGAATAATGAATGTTTTGAATTTTCTCCAAAAGTAAAGTAGTTGCAAACTCATCCTTTTAGAAACTTGTTTGGGCTGTTGAGAGGAGTAAAAAACCATCAAAAATTTCAATCCTGCATGATTCTACCAAGAAATGTGATTCTTCATTCAAAACGCTGGTTTTTGCTATTGGGCTCTATTGAATAATGAATGTTTTGAATTTTCTCCAAAAGTAAAGTAGTTGCAAACTCATGCTTTTATAGACTTGTTTGGGCTCATGAGAGGAGTAGAAAAACATCAAAAATTTCAGTCCTGCATGATTCTACCAAGAAATGTGTGTTCATTGAAACCGCTGGTTTTTGATAGTTTGGACCCTATTGAATAATGAATGTTTTGAATTTTCTCCAAAAGTAAAGTAGTTGCAAACTCATCCTTTTAGAAACTTGTTTGGGCTGTTGAGAGGAGTAAAAAACCATCAAAAATTTCAATCCTGCATGATTCTACCAAGAAATGTGATTCTTCATTCAAAATGCTGGTTTTTGCTATTGGGCTCTATAGAATAATGAATGTTTTGAATTTTCTCCAAAAGTAAAGTAGTTGCAAACTCATGCTTTTAGAGACTTGTTTGGGCTCATGAGAGGAGTAGAAAAACATCAAAAATTTCAGTCCTGCATGATTCTACCAAGAAATGTGTGTTCATTGAAACCGCTGGTGTTTGATAGTTTGGGCACTATTGAATAATGAATGTTTTGAATTTTCTCCAAAAGTAAAGTAGTTGCAAACTCATCCTTTTAGAATCTTGTTTGGGATGTTGAGAGGAGTAAAAAACCATCAAAAATTTCAATCCTGCATGATTTTACCAAGAAATGTGATTCTTCATTCAAAACCTGATTTTTGCTATTGGGCTCTATTGAATAATGAATGTTTTGAATTTTCTCCAAAAGTAAAGTAGTTGCAAACTCATCCTTTTAGAAACTTGTTTGGGCTGTTGAGAGGAGTAAAAAACCATCAAAAATTTCAATCCTGCATGATTCTACCAAGAAATGTGATTCTTCATTCAAAACGCTGGTTTTTGCTATTGGGCTCTATTAAATAATGAATGTTTTGAATTTTCTCCAAAAGTAAAGTAGTTGCAAACTCATGCTTTTATAGACTTGTTTGGGCTCATGAGAGGAGTAGAAAAACATCAAAAATTTCAGTCCTGCATGATTCTACCAAGAAATGTGTGTTCATTGAAACCGCTGGTTTTTGATAGTTTGGACCCTATTGAATAATGAATGTTTTGAATTTTCTCCAAAAGTAAAGTAGTTGCAAACTCATCCTTTTAGAAACTTGTTTGGGCTGTTGAGAGGAGTAAAAAACCATCAAAAATTTCAATCCTGCATGATTCTACCAAGAAATGTGATTCTTCATTCAAAATGCTGGTTTTTGCTATTGGGCTCTATAGAATAATGAATGTTTTGAATTTTCTCCAAAAGTAAAGTAGTTGCAAACTCATGCTTTTAGAGACTTGTTTGGGCTCATGAGAGGAGTAGAAAAACATCAAAAATTTCAGTCCTGCATGATTCTACCAAGAAATGTGTGTTCATTGAAACCGCTGGTGTTTGATAGTTTGGGCCCTATTGAATAATGAATGTTTTGAATTTTCTCCAAAAGTAAAGTAGTTGCAAACTCATCCTTTTAGAATCTTGTTTGGGATGTTGAGAGGAGTAAAAAACCATCAAAAATTTCAATCCTGCATGATTTTACCAAGAAATGTGATTCTTCATTCAAAACCTGATTTTTGCTATTGGGCTCTATTGAATAATGAATGTTTTGAATTTTCTCCAAAAGTAAAGTAGTTGCAAACTCATCCTTTTAGAAACTTGTTTGGGCTGTTGAGAGGAGTAAAAAACCATCAAAAATTTCAATCCTGCATGATTCTACCAAGAAATGTGATTCTTCATTCAAAACGCTGGTTTTTGCTATTGGGCTCTATTGAATAATGAATGTTTTGAATTTTCTCCAAAAGTAAAGTAGTTGCAAACTCATGCTTTTAGAGACTTGTTTGGGCTCATGAGAGGAGTAGAAAAACATCAAAAATTTCAGTCCTGCATGATTCTACCAAGAAATGTGTGTTCATTGAAACCGCTGGTTTTTGATAGTTTGGGCCCTATTGAATAATGAATGTTTTGAATTTTCTCCAAAAGTAAAGTAGTTGCAAACTCATCCTTTTAGAAACTTGTTTGGGCTGTTGAGAGGAGTAAAAAACCATCAAAAATTTCAATCCTGCATGATTTTACCAAGAAATGTGATTCTTCATTCAAAACCTGATTTTTGCTATTGGGCTCTATTGAATAGTGAATGTTTTGAATTTTCTCCAAAAGTAAAGTAGTTGCAAACTCATGCTTTTAGAGACTTGTTTGGGCTCATGAGAGGAGTAGAAAAACATCAAAAATTTCAGTCCTGCATGATTCTACCAAGAAATGTGTGTTCATTCAAACCGCTGGTTTTTGATAGTTTGGGCCCTATTGAATAATGAATGTTTTGAATTTTCTCCAAAAGTAAAGTAGTTGCAAACTCATCCTTTTAGAAACTTGTTTGGGCTGTTGAGAGGAGTAAAAAACCATCAAAAATTTCAATCCTGCATGATTCTACCAAGAAATGTGATTCTTCATTCAAAAGGCTGGTTTTTGCTATTGCGCTCTATTGAATAATGAATGTTTTGAATTTTCTCCAAAAGTAAAGTAGTTGCAAACTCATGCTTTTAGAGACTTGTTTGGGCTCATGAGAGGAGTAGAAAAACATCAAAAATTTCAGTCCTGCATGATTCTACCAAGAAATGTGTGTTCATTGAAACCGCTGGTTTTTGATAGTTTGGGCCCTATTGAATAATGAATGTTTTGAATTTTCTCCAAAAGTAAAGTAGTTGCAAACTCATCCTTTTAGAAACTTGTTTGGGCTGTTGAGAGGAGTAAAAAACCATCAAAAATTTCAATCCTGCATGATTCTACCAAGAAATGTGATTCTTCATTCAAAACGCTGGTTTTTGCTATTGGGCTCTATTGAATAATGAATGTTTTGAATTTTCTCCAAAAGTAAAGTAGTTGCAAACTCATGCTTTTAGAGACTTGTTTGGGCTCATGAGAGGAGTAGAAAAACATCAAAAATTTCAGTCCTGCATGATTCTACCAAGAAATGTGTGTTCATTGAAACCGCTGGTGTTTGATTGTTTGGGCCCTATTGAATAATGAATGTTTTGAATTTTCTCCAAAAGTAAAGTAGTTGCAAACTCATCCTTTTAGAATCTTGTTTGGGCTGTTGAGAGGAGTAAAAAACCATCAAAAATTTCAATCCTGCATGATTTTACCAAGAAATGTGATTCTTCATTCAAAACCTGATTTTTGCTATTGGGCTCTATTGAATGGTGAATGTTTTGAATTTTCTCCAAAAGTAAAGTAGTTGCAAACTCATGCTTTTAGAGACTTGTTTGGGCTCATGAGAGGAGTAGAAAAACATCAAAAATTTCAGTCCTGCATGATTCTACCAAGAAATGTGTGTTCATTGAAACCGCTGGTTTTTGATAGTTTGGGCCCTATTGAATAATGAATGTTTTGAATTTTCTCCAAAAGTAAAGTAGTTGCAAACTCATCCTTTTAGAAACTTGTTTGGGCTGTTGAGAGGAGTAAAAAACCATCAAAAATTTCAATCCTGCATGATTCTACCAAGAAATGTGATTCTTCATTCAAAACGCTGGTTTTTGCTATTGGGCTCTATTGAATAATGAATGTTTTGAATTTTCTCCAAAAGTAAAGTAGTTGCAAACTCATGCTTTTAGAGACTTGTTTGGGCTCATGAGAGGAGTAGAAAAACATCAAAAATTTCAGTCCTGCATGATTCTACCAAGAAATGTGTGTTCATTGAAACCGCTGGTGTTTGATTGTTTGGGCCCTATTGAATAATGAATGTTTTGAATTTTCTCCAAAAGTAAAGTAGTTGCAAACTCATCCTTTTAGAATCTTGTTTGGGCTGTTGAGAGGAGTAAAAAACCATCAAAAATTTCAATCCTGCATGATTTTACCAAGAAATGTGATTCTTCATTCAAAACCTGATTTTTGCTATTGGGCTCTATTGAATGGTGAATGTTTTGAATTTTCTGCAAAAGTAAAGTAGTTGCAAACTCATGCTTTTAGAGACTTGTTTGGGCTCATGAGAGGAGTAGAAAAACATCAAAAATTTCAGTCCTGCATGATTCTACCAAGAAATGTGTGTTCATTGAAACCGCTGGTTTTTGATAGTTTGGGCCCTATTGAATAATGAATGTTTTGAATTTTCTCCAAAAGTAAAGTAGTTGCAAACTCATCCTTTTAGAAACTTGTTTGGGCTGTTGAGAGGAGTAAAAAACCATCAAAAATTTCAATCCTGCATGATTTTACCAAGAAATGTGATTCTTCATTCAAAACCTGATTTTTGCTATTGGGCTCTATTGAATAGTGAATGTTTTGAATTTTCTCCAAAAGTAAAGTAGTTGCAAACTCATGCTTTTAGAGACTTGTTTGGGCTCATGAGAGGAGTAGAAAAACATCAAAAATTTCAGTCCTGCATGATTCTACCAAGAAATGTGTGTTCATTCAAACCGCTGGTTTTTGATAGTTTGGGCCCTATTGAATAATGAATGTTTTGAATTTTCTCCAAAAGTAAAGTAGTTGCAAACTCATCCTTTTAGAAACTTGTTTGGGCTGTTGAGAGGAGTAAAAAACCATCAAAAATTTCAATCCTGCATGATTCTACCAAGAAATGTGATTCTTCATTCAAAACGCTGGTTTTTGCTATTGGGCTCTATTGAATAATGAATGTTTTGAATTTTCTCCAAAAGTAAAGTAGTTGCAAACTCATGCTTTTAGAGACTTGTTTGGGCTCATGAGAGGAGTAGAAAAACATCAAAAATTTCAGTCCTGCATGATTCTACCAAGAAATGTGTGTTCATTGAAACCGCTGGTTTTTGATAGTTTGGGCCCTATTGAATAATGAATGTTTTGAATTTTCTCCAAAAGTAAAGTAGTTGCAAACTCATCCTTTTAGAAACTTGTTTGGGCTGTTGAGAGGAGTAAAAAACCATCAAAAATTTCAATCCTGCATGATTTTACCAAGAAATGTGATTCTTCATTCAAAACCTGATTTTTGCTATTGGGCTCTATTGAATAGTGAATGTTTTGAATTTTCTCCAAAAGTAAAGTACTTGCAAACTCATGCTTTTAGAGACTTGTTTGGGCTCATGAGAGGAGTAGAAAAACATCAAAAATTTCAGTCCTGCATGATTCTACCAAGAAATGTGTGTTCATTGAAACCACTGGTTTTTGATAGTTTGGGCCCTATTGAATAATGAATGTTTTGAATTTTCTCCAAAAGTAAAGTAGTTGCAAACTCATCCTTTTAGAAACTTGTTTGGGCTGTTGAGAGGAGTAAAAAACCATCAAAAATTTCAATCCTGCATGATTTTACCAAGAAATGTGATTCTTCATTCAAAACCTGATTTTTGCTATTGGGCTCTATTGAATAGTGAATGTTTTGAATTTTCTCCAAAAGTAAAGTAGTTGCAAACTCATGCTTTTAGAGACTTGTTTGGGCTCATGAGAGGAGTAGAAAAACATCAAAAATTTCAGTCCTGCATGATTCTACCAAGAAATGTGTGTTCATTGAAACCGCTGGTTTTTGATAGTTTGGGCCCTATTGAATAATGAATGTTTTGAATTTTCTCCAAAAGTAAAGTAGTTGCAAACTCATCCTTTTAGAAACTTGTTTGGGCTGTTGAGAGGAGTAAAAAACCATCAAAAATTTCAATCCTGCATGATTCTACCAAGAAATGTGATTCTTCATTCAAAACGCTGGTTTTTGCTATTGGGCTCTATTGAATAATGAATGTTTTGAATTTTCTCCAAAAGTAAAGTAGTTGCAAACGCATGCTTTTAGAGACTTGTTTGGGCTCATGAGAGGAGTAGAAAAACATCAAAAATTTCAGTCCTGCATGATTCTACCAAGAAATGTGTGTTCATTGAAACCGCTGGTTTTTGATAGTTTGGGCCCTATTGAATAATGAATGTTTTGAATTTTCTCCAAAAGTAAAGTAGTTGCAAACTCATCCTTTTAGAAACTTGTTTGGGCTGTTGAGAGGAGTAAAAAACCATCAAAAATTTCAATCCTGCATGATTCTACCAAGAAATGTGATTCTTCATTCAAAACCTGATTTTTGCTATTGGGCTCTATTGAATAGTGAATGTTTTGAATTTTCTCCAAAAGTAAAGTAGTTGCAAACTCATGCTTTTAGAGACTTGTTTGGGCTCATGAGAGGAGTAGAAAAACATCAAAAATTTCAGTCCTGCATGATTCTACCAAGAAATGTGTGTTCATTGAAACCGCTGGTTTTTGATAGTTTGGGCCCTATTGAATAATGAATGTTTTGAATTTTCTCCAAAAGTAAAGTAGTTGCAAACTCATCCTTTTAGAAACTTGTTTGGGCTGTTGAGAGGAGTAAAAAACCATCAAAAATTTCAATCCTGCATGATTCTACCAAGAAATGTGATTCTTCATTCAAAACGCTGGTTTTTGCTATTGGGCTCTATTGAATAATGAATGTTTTGAATTTTCTCCAAAAGTAAAGTAGTTGCAAACTCATGCTTTTAGAGACTTGTTTGGGCTCATGAGAGGAGTAGAAAAACATCAAAAATTTCAGTCCTGCATGATTCTACCAAGAAATGTGTGTTCATTGAAACCGCTGGTGTTTGACAGTTTGGGCCCTATTGAATAATGAATGTTTCGAATTTTCTCCAAAAGTAAAGTAGTTGCAAACTCATCCTTTTAGAAACTTGTTTGGGCTGTTGAGAGGAGTAAAAAACCATCAAAAATTTCAATCCTGCATGATTTTACCAAGAAATGTGATTCTTCATTCAAAACCTGATTTTTGCTATTGGGCTCTATTGAATGGTGAATGTTTTGAATTTTCTCCAAAAGTAAAGTAGTTGCAAACTCATGCTTTTAGAGACTTGTTTGGGCTCATGAGAGGAGTAGAAAAACATCAAAAATTTCAGTCCTGCATGATTCTACCAAGAAATGTGTGTTCATTGAAACCGCTGGTTTTTGATAGTTTGGGCCCTATTGAATAATGAATGTTTTGAATTTTCTCCAAAAGTAAAGTAGTTGCAAACTCATCCTTTTAGAAACTTGTTTGGGCTGTTGAGAGGAGTAAAAAACCATCAAAAATTTCAATCCTGCATGATTCTACCAAGAAATGTGATTCTTCATTCAAAACGCTGGTTTTTGCTATTGGGCTCTATTGAATAATGAATGTTTTGAATTTTCTCCAAAAGTAAAGTAGTTGCAAACTCATGCTTTTAGAGACTTGTTTGGGCTCATGAGAGGAGTAGAAAAACATCAAAAATTTCAGTCCTGCATGATTCTACCAAGAAATGTGTGTTCATTGAAACCGCTGGTGTTTGATAGTTTGGGCCCTATTGAATAATGAATGTTTCGAATTTTCTCCAAAAGTAAAGTAGTTGCAAACTCATCCTTTTAGAAACTTGTTTGGGCTGTTGAGAGGAGTAAAAAACCATCAAAAATTTCAATCCTGCATGATTTTACCAAGAAATGTGATTCTTCATTCAAAACCTGATTTTTGCTATTGGGCTCTATTGAATAGTGAATGTTTTGAATTTTCTCCAAAAGTAAAGTAGTTGCAAACTCATGCTTTTAGAGACTTGTTTGGGCTCATGAGAGGAGTAGAAAAACATCAAAAATTTCAGTCCTGCATGATTCTACCAAGAAATGTGTGTTCATTCAAACCGCTGGTTTTTGATAGTTTGGGCCCTATTGAATAATGAATGTTTTGAATTTTCTCCAAAAGTAAAGTAGTTGCAAACTCATCCTTTTAGAAACTTGTTTGGGCTGTTGAGAGGAGTAAAAAACCATCAAAAATTTCAATCCTGCATGATTCTACCAAGAAATGTGATTCTTCATTCAAAACGCTGGTTTTTGCTATTGGGCTCTATTGAATAATGAATGTTTTGAATTTTCTCCAAAAGTAAAGTAGTTGCAAACTCATGCTTTTAGAGACTTGTTTGGGCTCATGAGAGGAGTAGAAAAACATCAAAAATTTCAGTCCTGCATGATTCTACCAAGAAATGTGTGTTCATTGAAACCGCTGGTTTTTGATAGTTTGGGCCCTATTGAATAATGAATGTTTTGAATTTTCTCCAAAAGTAAAGTAGTTGCAAACTCATCCTTTTAGAAACTTGTTTGGGCTGTTGAGAGGAGTAAAAAACCATCAAAAATTTCAATCCTGCATGATTTTACCAAGAAATGTGATTCTTCATTCAAAACCTGATTTTTGCTATTGGGCTCTATTGAATAGTGAATGTTTTGAATTTTCTCCAAAAGTAAAGTACTTGCAAACTCATGCTTTTAGAGACTTGTTTGGGCTCATGAGAGGAGTAGAAAAACATCAAAAATTTCAGTCCTGCATGATTCTACCAAGAAATGTGTGTTCATTGAAACCACTGGTTTTTGATAGTTTGGGCCCTATTGAATAATGAATGTTTTGAATTTTCTCCAAAAGTAAAGTAGTTGCAAACTCATCCTTTTAGAAACTTGTTTGGGCTGTTGAGAGGAGTAAAAAACCATCAAAAATTTCAATCCTGCATGATTTTACCAAGAAATGTGATTCTTCATTCAAAACCTGATTTTTGCTATTGGGCTCTATTGAATAGTGAATGTTTTGAATTTTCTCCAAAAGTAAAGTAGTTGCAAACTCATGCTTTTAGAGACTTGTTTGGGCTCATGAGAGGAGTAGAAAAACATCAAAAATTTCAGTCCTGCATGATTCTACCAAGAAATGTGTGTTCATTGAAACCGCTGGTTTTTGATAGTTTGGGCCCTATTGAATAATGAATGTTTTGAATTTTCTCCAAAAGTAAAGTAGTTGCAAACTCATCCTTTTAGAAACTTGTTTGGGCTGTTGAGAGGAGTAAAAAACCATCAAAAATTTCAATCCTGCATGATTCTACCAAGAAATGTGATTCTTCATTCAAAACGCTGGTTTTTGCTATTGGGCTCTATTGAATAATGAATGTTTTGAATTTTCTCCAAAAGTAAAGTAGTTGCAAACTCATGCTTTTAGAGACTTGTTTGGGCTCATGAGAGGAGTAGAAAAACATCAAAAATTTCAGTCCTGCATGATTCTACCAAGAAATGTGTGTTCATTGAAACCGCTGGTGTTTGATTGTTTGGGCCCTATTGAATAATGAATGTTTTGAATTTTCTCCAAAAGTAAAGTAGTTGCAAACTCATCCTTTTAGAATCTTGTTTGGGCTGTTGAGAGGAGTAAAAAACCATCAAAAATTTCAATCCTGCATGATTTTACCAAGAAATGTGATTCTTCATTCAAAACCTGATTTTTGCTATTGGGCTCTATTGAATGGTGAATGTTTTGAATTTTCTCCAAAAGTAAAGTAGTTGCAAACTCATGCTTTTAGAGACTTGTTTGGGCTCATGAGAGGAGTAGAAAAACATCAAAAATTTCAGTCCTGCATGATTCTACCAAGAAATGTGTGTTCATTGAAACCGCTGGTTTTTGATAGTTTGGGCCCTATTGAATAATGAATGTTTTGAATTTTCTCCAAAAGTAAAGTAGTTGCAAACTCATCCTTTTAGAAACTTGTTTGGGCTGTTGAGAGGAGTAAAAAACCATCAAAAATTTCAATCCTGCATGATTCTACCAAGAAATGTGATTCTTCATTCAAAACGCTGGTTTTTGCTATTGGGCTCTATTGAATAATGAATGTTTTGAATTTTCTCCAAAAGTAAAGTAGTTGCAAACTCATGCTTTTAGAGACTTGTTTGGGCTCATGAGAGGAGTAGAAAAACATCAAAAATTTCAGTCCTGCATGATTCTACCAAGAAATGTGTGTTCATTGAAACCGCTGGTGTTTGATTGTTTGGGCCCTATTGAATAATGAATGTTTTGAATTTTCTCCAAAAGTAAAGTAGTTGCAAACTCATCCTTTTAGAATCTTGTTTGGGCTGTTGAGAGGAGTAAAAAACCATCAAAAATTTCAATCCTGCATGATTTTACCAAGAAATGTGATTCTTCATTCAAAACCTGATTTTTGCTATTGGGCTCTATTGAATGGTGAATGTTTTGAATTTTCTGCAAAAGTAAAGTAGTTGCAAACTCATGCTTTTAGAGACTTGTTTGGGCTCATGAGAGGAGTAGAAAAACATCAAAAATTTCAGTCCTGCATGATTCTACCAAGAAATGTGTGTTCATTGAAACCGCTGGTTTTTGATAGTTTGGGCCCTATTGAATAATGAATGTTTTGAATTTTCTCCAAAAGTAAAGTAGTTGCAAACTCATCCTTTTAGAAACTTGTTTGGGCTGTTGAGAGGAGTAAAAAACCATCAAAAATTTCAATCCTGCATGATTTTACCAAGAAATGTGATTCTTCATTCAAAACCTGATTTTTGCTATTGGGCTCTATTGAATAGTGAATGTTTTGAATTTTCTCCAAAAGTAAAGTAGTTGCAAACTCATGCTTTTAGAGACTTGTTTGGGCTCATGAGAGGAGTAGAAAAACATCAAAAATTTCAGTCCTGCATGATTCTACCAAGAAATGTGTGTTCATTCAAACCGCTGGTTTTTGATAGTTTGGGCCCTATTGAATAATGAATGTTTTGAATTTTCTCCAAAAGTAAAGTAGTTGCAAACTCATCCTTTTAGAAACTTGTTTGGGCTGTTGAGAGGAGTAAAAAACCATCAAAAATTTCAATCCTGCATGATTCTACCAAGAAATGTGATTCTTCATTCAAAACGCTGGTTTTTGCTATTGGGCTCTATTGAATAATGAATGTTTTGAATTTTCTCCAAAAGTAAAGTAGTTGCAAACTCATGCTTTTAGAGACTTGTTTGGGCTCATGAGAGGAGTAGAAAAACATCAAAAATTTCAGTCCTGCATGATTCTACCAAGAAATGTGTGTTCATTGAAACCGCTGGTTTTTGATAGTTTGGGCCCTATTGAATAATGAATGTTTTGAATTTTCTCCAAAAGTAAAGTAGTTGCAAACTCATCCTTTTAGAAACTTGTTTGGGCTGTTGAGAGGAGTAAAAAACCATCAAAAATTTCAATCCTGCATGATTTTACCAAGAAATGTGATTCTTCATTCAAAACCTGATTTTTGCTATTGGGCTCTATTGAATAGTGAATGTTTTGAATTTTCTCCAAAAGTAAAGTACTTGCAAACTCATGCTTTTAGAGACTTGTTTGGGCTCATGAGAGGAGTAGAAAAACATCAAAAATTTCAGTCCTGCATGATTCTACCAAGAAATGTGTGTTCATTGAAACCACTGGTTTTTGATAGTTTGGGCCCTATTGAATAATGAATGTTTTGAATTTTCTCCAAAAGTAAAGTAGTTGCAAACTCATCCTTTTAGAAACTTGTTTGGGCTGTTGAGAGGAGTAAAAAACCATCAAAAATTTCAATCCTGCATGATTTTACCAAGAAATGTGATTCTTCATTCAAAACCTGATTTTTGCTATTGGGCTCTATTGAATAGTGAATGTTTTGAATTTTCTCCAAAAGTAAAGTAGTTGCAAACTCATGCTTTTAGAGACTTGTTTGGGCTCATGAGAGGAGTAGAAAAACATCAAAAATTTCAGTCCTGCATGATTCTACCAAGAAATGTGTGTTCATTGAAACCGCTGGTTTTTGATAGTTTGGGCCCTATTGAATAATGAATGTTTTGAATTTTCTCCAAAAGTAAAGTAGTTGCAAACTCATCCTTTTAGAAACTTGTTTGGGCTGTTGAGAGGAGTAAAAAACCATCAAAAATTTCAATCCTGCATGATTCTACCAAGAAATGTGATTCTTCATTCAAAACGCTGGTTTTTGCTATTGGGCTCTATTGAATAATGAATGTTTTGAATTTTCTCCAAAAGTAAAGTAGTTGCAAACGCATGCTTTTAGAGACTTGTTTGGGCTCATGAGAGGAGTAGAAAAACATCAAAAATTTCAGTCCTGCATGATTCTACCAAGAAATGTGTGTTCATTGAAACCGCTGGTTTTTGATAGTTTGGGCCCTATTGAATAATGAATGTTTTGAATTTTCTCCAAAAGTAAAGTAGTTGCAAACTCATCCTTTTAGAAACTTGTTTGGGCTGTTGAGAGGAGTAAAAAACCATCAAAAATTTCAATCCTGCATGATTCTACCAAGAAATGTGATTCTTCATTCAAAACCTGATTTTTGCTATTGGGCTCTATTGAATAGTGAATGTTTTGAATTTTCTCCAAAAGTAAAGTAGTTGCAAACTCATGCTTTTAGAGACTTGTTTGGGCTCATGAGAGGAGTAGAAAAACATCAAAAATTTCAGTCCTGCATGATTCTACCAAGAAATGTGTGTTCATTGAAACCGCTGGTTTTTGATAGTTTGGGCCCTATTGAATAATGAATGTTTTGAATTTTCTCCAAAAGTAAAGTAGTTGCAAACTCATCCTTTTAGAAACTTGTTTGGGCTGTTGAGAGGAGTAAAAAACCATCAAAAATTTCAATCCTGCATGATTCTACCAAGAAATGTGATTCTTCATTCAAAACGCTGGTTTTTGCTATTGGGCTCTATTGAATAATGAATGTTTTGAATTTTCTCCAAAAGTAAAGTAGTTGCAAACTCATGCTTTTAGAGACTTGTTTGGGCTCATGAGAGGAGTAGAAAAACATCAAAAATTTCAGTCCTGCATGATTCTACCAAGAAATGTGTGTTCATTGAAACCGCTGGTGTTTGATAGTTTGGGCCCTATTGAATAATGAATGTTTCGAATTTTCTCCAAAAGTAAAGTAGTTGCAAACTCATCCTTTTAGAAACTTGTTTGGGCTGTTGAGAGGAGTAAAAAACCATCAAAAATTTCAATCCTGCATGATTTTACCAAGAAATGTGATTCTTCATTCAAAACCTGATTTTTGCTATTGGGCTCTATTGAATGGTGAATGTTTTGAATTTTCTCCAAAAGTAAAGTAGTTGCAAACTCATGCTTTTAGAGACTTGTTTGGGCTCATGAGAGGAGTAGAAAAACATCAAAAATTTCAGTCCTGCATGATTCTACCAAGAAATGTGTGTTCATTGAAACCGCTGGTTTTTGATAGTTTGGGCCCTATTGAATAATGAATGTTTTGAATTTTCTCCAAAAGTAAAGTAGTTGCAAACTCATCCTTTTAGAAACTTGTTTGGGCTGTTGAGAGGAGTAAAAAACCATCAAAAATTTCAATCCTGCATGATTCTACCAAGAAATGTGATTCTTCATTCAAAACGCTGGTTTTTGCTATTGGGCTCTATTGAATAATGAATGTTTTGAATTTTCTCCAAAAGTAAAGTAGTTGCAAACTCATGCTTTTAGAGACTTGTTTGGGCTCATGAGAGGAGTAGAAAAACATCAAAAATTTCAGTCCTGCATGATTCTACCAAGAAATGTGTGTTCATTGAAACCGCTGGTGTTTGATAGTTTGGGCCCTATTGAATAATGAATGTTTCGAATTTTCTCCAAAAGTAAAGTAGTTGCAAACTCATCCTTTTAGAAACTTGTTTGGGCTGTTGAGAGGAGTAAAAAACCATCAAAAATTTCAATCCTGCATGATTTTACCAAGAAATGTGATTCTTCATTCAAAACCTGATTTTTGCTATTGGGCTCTATTGAATAGTGAATGTTTTGAATTTTCTCCAAAAGTAAAGTAGTTGCAAACTCATGCTTTTAGAGACTTGTTTGGGCTCATGAGAGGAGTAGAAAAACATCAAAAATTTCAGTCCTGCATGATTCTACCAAGAAATGTGTGTTCATTCAAACCGCTGGTTTTTGATAGTTTGGGCCCTATTGAATAATGAATGTTTTGAATTTTCTCCAAAAGTAAAGTAGTTGCAAACTCATCCTTTTAGAAACTTGTTTGGGCTGTTGAGAGGAGTAAAAAACCATCAAAAATTTCAATCCTGCATGATTCTACCAAGAAATGTGATTCTTCATTCAAAACGCTGGTTTTTGCTATTGGGCTCTATTGAATAATGAATGTTTTGAATTTTCTCCAAAAGTAAAGTAGTTGCAAACTCATGCTTTTAGAGACTTGTTTGGGCTCATGAGAGGAGTAGAAAAACATCAAAAATTTCAGTCCTGCATGATTCTACCAAGAAATGTGTGTTCATTGAAACCGCTGGTTTTTGATAGTTTGGGCCCTATTGAATAATGAATGTTTTGAATTTTCTCCAAAAGTAAAGTAGTTGCAAACTCATCCTTTTAGAAACTTGTTTGGGCTGTTGAGAGGAGTAAAAAACCATCAAAAATTTCAATCCTGCATGATTTTACCAAGAAATGTGATTCTTCATTCAAAACCTGATTTTTGCTATTGGGCTCTATTGAATAGTGAATGTTTTGAATTTTCTCCAAAAGTAAAGTACTTGCAAACTCATGCTTTTAGAGACTTGTTTGGGCTCATGAGAGGAGTAGAAAAACATCAAAAATTTCAGTCCTGCATGATTCTACCAAGAAATGTGTGTTCATTGAAACCACTGGTTTTTGATAGTTTGGGCCCTATTGAATAATGAATGTTTTGAATTTTCTCCAAAAGTAAAGTAGTTGCAAACTCATCCTTTTAGAAACTTGTTTGGGCTGTTGAGAGGAGTAAAAAACCATCAAAAATTTCAATCCTGCATGATTTTACCAAGAAATGTGATTCTTCATTCAAAACCTGATTTTTGCTATTGGGCTCTATTGAATAGTGAATGTTTTGAATTTTCTCCAAAAGTAAAGTAGTTGCAAACTCATGCTTTTAGAGACTTGTTTGGGCTCATGAGAGGAGTAGAAAAACATCAAAAATTTCAGTCCTGCATGATTCTACCAAGAAATGTGTGTTCATTGAAACCGCTGGTTTTTGATAGTTTGGGCCCTATTGAATAATGAATGTTTTGAATTTTCTCCAAAAGTAAAGTAGTTGCAAACTCATCCTTTTAGAAACTTGTTTGGGCTGTTGAGAGGAGTAAAAAACCATCAAAAATTTCAATCCTGCATGATTCTACCAAGAAATGTGATTCTTCATTCAAAACGCTGGTTTTTGCTATTGGGCTCTATTGAATAATGAATGTTTTGAATTTTCTCCAAAAGTAAAGTAGTTGCAAACTCATGCTTTTAGAGACTTGTTTGGGCTCATGAGAGGAGTAGAAAAACATCAAAAATTTCAGTCCTGCATGATTCTACCAAGAAATGTGTGTTCATTGAAACCGCTGGTTTTTGATAGTTTGGGCCCTATTGAATAATGAATGTTTTGAATTTTCTCCAAAAGTAAAGTAGTTGCAAACTCATCCTTTTAGAAACTTGTTTGGGCTGTTGAGAGGAGTAAAAAACCATCAAAAATTTCAATCCTGCATGATTCTACCAAGAAATGTGATTCTTCATTCAAAACGCTGGTTTTTGCTATTGGGCTCTATTGAATAATGAATGTTTTGAATTTTCTCCAAAAGTAAAGTAGTTGCAAACTCATGCTTTTAGAGACTTGTTTGGGCTCATGAGAGGAGTAGAAAAACATCAAAAATTTCAGTCCTGCATGATTCTACCAAGAAATGTGTGTTCATTGAAACCGCTGGTGTTTGATAGTTTGGGCCCTATTGAATAATGAATGTTTCGAATTTTCTCCAAAAGTAAAGTAGTTGCAAACTCATCCTTTTAGAAACTTGTTTGGGCTGTTGAGAGGAGTAAAAAACCATCAAAAATTTCAATCCTGCATGATTTTACCAAGAAATGTGATTCTTCATTCAAAACCTGATTTTTGCTATTGGGCTCTATTGAATGGTGAATGTTTTGAATTTTCTCCAAAAGTAAAGTAGTTGCAAACTCATGCTTTTAGAGACTTGTTTGGGCTCATGAGAGGAGTAGAAAAACATCAAAAATTTCAGTCCTGCATGATTCTACCAAGAAATGTGTGTTCATTGAAACCGCTGGTTTTTGATAGTTTGGGCCCTATTGAATAATGAATGTTTTGAATTTTCTCCAAAAGTAAAGTAGTTGCAAACTCATCCTTTTAGAAACTTGTTTGGGCTGTTGAGAGGAGTAAAAAACCATCAAAAATTTCAATCCTGCATGATTTTACCAAGAAATGTGATTCTTCATTCAAAACCTGATTTTTGCTATTGGGCTCTATTGAATAGTGAATGTTTTGAATTTTCTCCAAAAGTAAAGTAGTTGCAAACTCATGCTTTTAGAGACTTGTTTGGGCTCATGAGAGGAGTAGAAAAACATCAAAAATTTCAGTCCTGCATGATTCTACCAAGAAATGTGTGTTCATTGAAACCGCTGGTTTTTGATAGTTTGGGCCCTATTGAATAATGAATGTTTTGAATTTTCTCCAAAAGTAAAGTAGTTGCAAACTCATCCTTTTAGAAACTTGTTTGGGCTGTTGAGAGGAGTAAAAAACCATCAAAAATTTAAATCCTGCATGATTTTACCAAGAAATGTGATTCTTCATTCAAAACCTGATTTTTGCTATTGGGCTCTATTGAATGGTGAATGTTTTGAATTTTCTCCAAAAGTAAAGTAGTTGCAAACTCATCCTTTTAGAAACTTGTTTGGGCTGTTGAGAGGAGTAAAAAACCATCAAAAATTTCAATCCTGCATGATTTTACCAAGAAATGTGATTCTTCATTCAAAACCTGATTTTTGCTATTGGGCTCTATTGAATAGTGAATGTTTTGAATTTTCTCCAAAAGTAAAGTAGTTGCAAACTCATGCTTTTAGAGACTTGTTTGGGCTCATGAGAGGAGTAGAAAAACATCAAAAATTTCAGTCCTGCATGATTCTACCAAGAAATGTGTGTTCATTGAAACCGCTGGTTTTTGATAGTTTGGGCCCTATTGAATAATGAATGTTTTGAATTTTCTCCAAAAGTAAAGTAGTTGCAAACTCATCCTTTTAGAAACTTGTTTGGGCTGTTGAGAGGAGTAAAAAACCATCAAAAATTTCAATCCTGCATGATTTTACCAAGAAATGTGATTCTTCATTCAAAACCTGATTTTTGCTATTGGGCTCTATTGAATGGTGAATGTTTTGAATTTTCTCCAAAAGTAAAGTAGTTGCAAACTCATGCTTTTAGAGACTTGTTTGGGCTCATGAGAGGAGTAGAAAAACATCAAAAATTTCAGTCCTGCATGATTCTACCAAGAAATGTGTGTTCATTGAAACCGCTGGTTTTTGATAGTTTGGGCCCTATTGAATAATGAATGTTTTGAATTTTCTCCAAAAGTAAAGTAGTTGCAAACTCATCCTTTTAGAAACTTGTTTGGGCTGTTGAGAGGAGTAAAAAACCATCAAAAATTTCAATCCTGCATGATTCTACCAAGAAATGTGATTCTTCATTCAAAACGCTGGTTTTTGCTATTGGGCTCTATTGAATAATGAATGTTTTGAATTTTCTCCAAAAGTAAAGTAGTTGCAAACTCATGCTTTTAGAGACTTGTTTGGGCTCATGAGAGGAGTAGAAAAACATCAAAAATTTCAGTCCTGCATGATTCTACCAAGAAATGTGTGTTCATTGAAACCGCTGGTGTTTGATAGTTTGGGCCCTATTGAATAATGAATGTTTCGAATTTTCTCCAAAAGTAAAGTAGTTGCAAACTCATCCTTTTAGAAACTTGTTTGGGCTGTTGAGAGGAGTAAAAAACCATCAAAAATTTCAATCCTGCATGATTTTACCAAGAAATGTGATTCTTCATTCAAAACCTGATTTTTGCTATTGGGCTCTATTGAATAGTGAATGTTTTGAATTTTCTCCAAAAGTAAAGTAGTTGCAAACTCATGCTTTTAGAGACTTGTTTGGGCTCATGAGAGGAGTAGAAAAACATCAAAAATTTCAGTCCTGCATGATTCTACCAAGAAATGTGTGTTCATTCAAACCGCTGGTTTTTGATAGTTTGGGCCCTATTGAATAATGAATGTTTTGAATTTTCTCCAAAAGTAAAGTAGTTGCAAACTCATCCTTTTAGAAACTTGTTTGGGCTGTTGAGAGGAGTAAAAAACCATCAAAAATTTCAATCCTGCATGATTCTACCAAGAAATGTGATTCTTCATTCAAAACGCTGGTTTTTGCTATTGGGCTCTATTGAATAATGAATGTTTTGAATTTTCTCCAAAAGTAAAGTAGTTGCAAACTCATGCTTTTAGAGACTTGTTTGGGCTCATGAGAGGAGTAGAAAAACATCAAAAATTTCAGTCCTGCATGATTCTACCAAGAAATGTGTGTTCATTGAAACCGCTGGTTTTTGATAGTTTGGGCCCTATTGAATAATGAATGTTTTGAATTTTCTCCAAAAGTAAAGTAGTTGCAAACTCATCCTTTTAGAAACTTGTTTGGGCTGTTGAGAGGAGTAAAAAACCATCAAAAATTTCAATCCTGCATGATTTTACCAAGAAATGTGATTCTTCATTCAAAACCTGATTTTTGCTATTGGGCTCTATTGAATAGTGAATGTTTTGAATTTTCTCCATTTTCAATAACTTTATTGAAATTTTACATAAAGTTAACAGTATTGTTTTTACAGCATATTATTGACGGTAGGGTTCAGGATAATATACAAAATAACAGTAATGTATTACATTGAGTAGATCAGTAGGAGTAACAATACACCTAATAATATAAACACTTAACAGTAGTGTGATAAATTGTCAGAGAACCAAGAGATAATCTTATAATAAACTAACGTAATGAGTTACATTGTTTTCTGTTTTAAGAGAGTAAAGCGCGTTTTTACCAGATAAATTCAGAGAGGAGAGATATCAGCAATAAAAATAAAAAAAATCACATAGTGGGAGAGACCAAGAGCAGTTCAATTAGGAGAAATTCTGATCAGAGGTAAATCTTATCCAAGAATTCCACCTTTTGCTATATGTACTGAAGTAGTCATTTGCCAAAGCATGGCTTTTTTCGTATGAGCAATGTAATGACATCTTGTCTACAATATCACTAATTTTGGGAGTAGCCTCTTCGTTCCATAAGGATGCTATGGCATTTTTAGTTATTAGAAAAAGGTGGATAACTGTTGGGATATGAGATGTATGAATCACTTCTAAACCTATGGACAATAATGCCATCTGTGGCGTAAGGGTGATGTTCTGTTTAGTCAGAATATTAATTGTTCTAGAGATTTCTATCCAAATGGGCCTGATTTTAGGACATTCCCAGAATACGTGTAATAGTGTACCTGTGAATCCGCAATCTCTCCAACAATCTGGGGATCTACCTGGGAACATCCTGGCCAGCTTCACAGGAGTATAGTACCATCTAGATGTCAGTTTGTAAAAGGATTCATGTAGAGATGCGCAAATGTTGGATGAATATGTCTGTTTGAGAGCCAGCTCCCATTGTTCCAGAGAGAATAGAGTATCAAAATCGCTCTCCCATTTAATCATATATGAAGTTTTATCTCCAATATCAGAGCCGTTCAAAAAATCATATATATTTCTTGATCTCCAATGGACCTTAACATTAGGATTGCAAAGTAGCAAACTTGTAGATTCTGTAATGTAAGATTTTTTTTTCAAAAATTTTGAAATATTTTTCTTAATCGAGGGAAGGAGTTCCAAATCCTGGCAAGAAAAATTATGTTGAGATATTAAATATTCGTTGCTTATAAATTTCTTACCATCGAACAAATCCCCTATCACCTTAATACCAAATTTTATCCAATCTTTCGGGATTTTTTTATCCATTAGTAAACCAAGAAATTTGATAGGAATATTTTTTAATTGAACGTATCTCTGGCTTCTATTTCTCTTAACCTGCGACTTAGCCAGTTGCTTCCATGCAGAGAGAGTTGCGGAGATTATTGGGGAGTCATAACGTAAAGGAGTAGATGACCCCAAACACTCTAGAATTGCGCTTAAAAGAGTTTTGTTTTTATTAAAATATGTCTCGATTTCTACCCAAGCTGGGACGTTATTTGAATTAACCCAAGAAAAGGATTGTTTTATTAAATTGGCATAGTAATAATTGATTAAATTTGGAAGGGCTAGGCCTCCATTGACTTTGCTTCTGTATAGTATATGGGAAGCCACTCTCGCCCTTTTCTTATTCCAAACAAACTTATTTATAATAGACTGAAGTTTCCTAATAAATTTTAAGGGAACAAGCAAAGGTATTGCTCTAAAGATATATAGTATCTTTGGAAGAGTAAAAAGCTTAAATAGTGTTATCCTTCCCACCCATGAAATTTCGTGAGTCGCAAAATTGTTCAATTCGATCTGAGTCTTTTTTGTAATGTTTTGTATGTTCAACTCAACTGTCTTCCTAAAGTTCCTGGATATACGAATACCCAAGTATGAAACATCCTCTTTCTCCCAATCAAACCGGGAAATTTCCTTAATGCGTGAGATGGTTAGGTCGTCTAGAAAGAAATCCAAGATTTTAGATTTGTTCTCATTGATTTTGTAAAATGAGATTTTAGAGAAATTCTCGATAGTAGATAATACACCCCTAATAGAGTTCAGTGGATCTGATAGACTCAGTATAATGTCATCAGCGAATAGACCAATTTTAAATTGGTGATCTTCAATTTGGATACCATGGATCTCATCATTGGTTCTTATTGCTTCTGCTAAGGGTTCCATAATCAGCGCAAATAACAGGGGGGAGAGTGGGCATCCCTGTCTAGTTCCGTTAGTTATCATGATGCGATCTGAAGTGTGGTTATTTGCATAAACATTAGCGCAAGGGTTTGTGTATAAAGCCATTATAGTTTTTATTATATTATCACTGAAGCCAAATTTATTCAGAGTTGCTTTGAGGAAGTCCCAATTAACCCTGTCGAAGGCTTTCTCTGCGTCTAAAGCCAGGAGGAGAGAGGGGATTTTCTTTCTTTTAATAAAATTTACCAAGTTCAATGTTCTCCTAGTGCCATCAATAGTCTGGCGTCCCTCTATAAACCCGAGTTGATCTTTATGAATAATGTTTGGGAGGATATTTTTTAGTCTATTTGCTATAATTTTTGAATATAGTTTGACATCGGTATTTATTAGAGAGATAGGCCTATAATTTTTGACTGACTCCGGGTCTCCCTTAGGTTTGGGTATTAAAATTATATTAGCCTGTAACATTTCCTGAGGAAATTCTCCAGTCCGGGATGCTTTGTCAAATATGCGGACTAAATGTGGGGTTATAATATTTGCGAATGCTTGGTAATATTCATTCGAGAATCCATCGGGGCCCGGAGTTTTCTTTTTTTTAACTGATTTAATTACTTCCAGGACTTCAGACGCAGAGAAAGGGGCCTCAAGTTTAGACAGTTGTTGGGGGGCAATCTTAGGCAACCCCAGAGGGGCAAGAAAATCATTTATGCCTTGTTCGTCGGGTTGTTGGGTATGTTCATCTAGTTTAAGATTGTAAATAGACGAATAATATTTAGCAAATGCTTCAACGATCTTCTTGGGGTGTTCCAATTTATTGCCCCCATGGTTAATTTTATTGATTTTGCATTTGATCCTAATTGATCTGAATTTTTGTGCCATAAGTCTAGTGGGTTTGTTATATGAAGAATAATAGTTGGATTTCATTAGTTTTGCGAATTTTTCGTATTCACTGAATAACTCCGATCTAAGATCTATTCTTAGTTTAAGAATCTCCGAGTGTATATTTGGTGGAGGAGAGGATGAATTTTGTAATATTGCTTCCAATTTTTGTAACTCTAATTGTATGGTACGGATTTTTTCTTTGGAAAGTTTTTTTTTTTTGTAGGCCAGATATGTCATAACCCCCCTAATTACTGCCTTGTGCGCATTCCAAAGGGTGAATGGGCAAATGTTGTTTATATCATTTTCTATGAAATAATTATTTAAGGCTTTTTCAATTTCTTTTTTAAATTTTGGGTTGAACAACAGGGATGAGTCGCATCTCCATTGGGATCTGAACTCCGCCGACCTACCAAGGAAAATTTCTGCAACAATTGGAGAGTGATCAGAAAATGTTTTGGGGAGAATTTCAATTTTCTTAAATTTCGAAATTGAGAATGTATCTGTCAGAAACAAGTCAATCCTAGCGAAAGACTTGTGTGCCTCTGAGAAATGGGTATATTCCTTAGATGATGTATTTAAACATCTGAATACATCTAGGTATTCATGGTTGCAAAGCCAATTTTTTAATTCAGGAAATGATGAGCGAGTGAGAGAGGTGGAATCCATTGCTCCATCAGGAACAATGTTGAAATCACCCACCAAAACAATAACACCTTTTTTTACTTCCTGGATTTTTCTATCGAGACCATTGAAGAAACGCATTTGACCGTTACATGGAGCATAAACATTCACAAGTGTCGTTAGTTGATTGTCTATCAGACAAGTAAGAATCAAATATCTGCCCTCGTTATCAGAGTATTCGTTAATGATTTCGAATGAAATAGTGTCTTTAATTAGTATGAGGACTCCTGCTCGTTTCTTTTCATTAAGAGATTTGTATATATATGGGAAATTTTTATTCTCTATCTTGGGGTGTCCATCCCTAGCCAATTTCACCTCTTGGAGGCAAATTATATCTGCTCTGCTGCCCCTGATCTCCCTCCACGCGAGATACCTCTTAGCGGGACTATTCAATCCCCTCACATTGAGTGATAATATCTTAACCATATACTAAAGAATACAAAAAACAAGAAACAAAAACGGAAATATAAACTGAACAATAAACAGGAAGAGATTACCACAATCTTAGGTAAACTTCCTAAAATGGGGAAAAGCTCGTGAAACTCCGCAGGAAGCCTCCTGCATACAAATAATGTAAGTGATATAGCAATTAAAGTTTGCATTTTTCACCCTGGAGCCTCATCTCTCTTGTCCAAGGATTTAAGAAAATTTTTCCCCTCTTGTGGAGATAGGATTACTACTACCTTCCCACCATGAATTATCAAAAGCTTAGTAGGGAACCCCCACCTATAAACCACACCCTTTTGTCTCAGAATTGTCGTAACTTCATTAAATCCCTTCCTTGTTTGGATAGTTTCTTTTGAAAGGTCTGCATATGATTTGATGTGATCATAGGGGTGGGGAAGGTGTTTATTGGTCCTAAAATAGTTTAAGAATTTTTCTTTGGTGGAGTAAAAATGGAATCTTAAGATAGTGTCCCTAGGGAGCTCAGCCGAGATAGATGCAGGCCTCGGGAGTCTGTGGATTCTATCTATCATTAGTTCTACCTCAGGGATGGATGGCAGAATCTTGATTAAAATCTCTTTAACATATTTTTGTAAATTGTGCTGGTTAATTTTTTCCGAGATCCCTCTCAATTTAATGTTGTTCCTCCTACTGCGGTCTTCTAGGTCGGCTACTTTATTTCGTAAAAAAAGGATTTCTTTTTGGGCATTAGTTTGTTGTTTTTGAATGGAATCTGAGGTTTTCCCTAGAGCTTCTAATGTCTTTTCATTATTGTCAATCCTAGTGTTAACTGTGTCAAGATTGGATTGTAGACGGTTTACATGTTTATTCAGAGAGGACTCAAAGCTTTTGTTTAATGCTAGAATTAAGTCTTTAATATATTTTTCAGAGACCCCTCTTTCAGAAGCCTGGAAGTTTTCCAGACCCTCATGTCCACTGCTACTAGCCTCCTCCTCCTCCTCTACAAAACTATAGTCTTTTCTGGGTCTACTTTTTTCTCGACTGTGAGATGGAGAGGCTTCGTAGTATTCTTCCTCGTCTGACAACACAGACCTACCCTCCCCTTTAGACTCATCTCTTTTAGATTTTCTATTAACAGAGGTATCCATTATTGATTGGATGTTATCCAACTCTTGTATCATTAAAGTATGGGAGTCACCCTTTTGTCCGATTTCAAATTTAGTAGGTTTTTTGGGGGAGGGAGGGGGGCTAATGCATATAGCTTCATCTAGATTAGTCATATCTTGTTTGCGCGTGGACTTATCTTTCTGCTGTTTCGCTTTATTGTTTTTCTGACTCATTTTTTTTTTTTTTTTTTTTTTATATAATTATAAAGCTTTCACTATCCTTAAGGAACAGCAGAGATATTTCTATTCCACCAACACGCTCAAAGAGAGAGATAAATCACGAAAATGTGTATCTGTAGATCAGAGGTCAAGTATGTATCTTAAACCCAAGCCCTTTAAGGGAGTATTATGATAGCTGTTTATATCAGGTATATAAAACCAAAAACCAGAATATCATATAAAAGTCTAAGCAGATTATCATATGACAGTTGTTGTATGAAAATAAGTAAAATAATAATAAGCAGCTTCCTATATTTAGAGTGACGACTTTAAGTAGCCGTTACATGAGAAACTCACAGAATCACTATAGATGCGATTTAGTGCGCTATTTATATTAAAACAATGACAATAGCGGGAAAATCAAACTCGATGAAATCCAAGATCCCTCTTGTTCTTCTGGGTGAATCCCCAAATATTCTCCAGCAGGCAGGATGAGCGGGGACAAATCAACAAGAATATATGGAAGCTTACCAATTAAAATAACAGCCCCAGTCAATCAAGCGTCGGTTTCTGAAAATCAACGCCGCCGTTGGTCGTAGTGTGCCAGGTGTCTCCCTGCTCAGAAGGTGGACCCCGACTCTGGGGAAAAAAAAAAAAAAACACTCCAATCCGAGGTTCCAAGAACAAGTTATTCCATCAAAACCGCGGCGGGTGTCAGGCTGCGGCAGCCGCTATTACAGATATCCGGCTCCTGCCTTCCCCTGCACCACTCAAAGCCCTGTTTCAGCAAAGCCCGAGTTCTCTTTGGAATTCAATATGGCAGAGCTCAATCTTCTTAGAGGGATCTCCCTGACTCCAGGGAACAAAATTTCCACAGAACCGGACCTCCAGAAGTTCACAATATCACAAAACGCTCGGCGGGTCCGAGCGCGCGGCCGCGGCTGTCACTCAGATCCTTACCCCCGCAGCTTTCTTCCACCGCCAATGATTTTTAGTTAGGAAAAGCCGAATCTTGCCTCAATCCCGGCGTGCCTGGTCTCGTTCTGTTCGGAGAGGTCCCCCGGTTCCAGTGAAACAGGCTCCCGATGTATTTTAAGCTCCAGGAGTGAGCAGTACCCCAAAAACAGCGGCGGTATAGATTTAACGCCGGAGAATCACTCACAGCAAATAGGCCACGTCAGCTCCCAGTCCAGGGTGTTTAAATTTCAAGCTGAGAGGTTCCACAAAGGGTCCTGAAGTCTCAGGTATCAGAGAGGACGCCCGGTCCACAAGTGGGGGGAAAAGCGCGGGAAAATCCTGGCCGGTTCACTCTTCCTGCTACTTTCTTCAGACGTCGCTATACTTGACGGCGTCGGTGTGTAACGCTGCCTCAGCCAGACCCCCGAGACCCGCCGCTTGTCACAACGGGCCCCGGAGTCTCCTCTGTCGGCCTCTTTCAGTTTTTCTGGCAACGTCTCACCTCTTCCCCTCTCGGGCCCGCCGCTGCAGAGAGAAGCAGGCGCGGGAAAAACTTGCTGATTCACCGCTCCTCAGGCATTAGAAGGTCATATCTCGGGGAGTATTCATCATAAAAACTCCAGAAGGGTCTCAAAATGATCCTGGAGAATAAGGCTGTTAAATCCAATAAAACTTTTTGTCCAAATTCTTCTTGTTCGCTTTGTAAGTCGCTTGACAAGGAAGGCTTCCTCAGAGCTCAGAGCTCACACAGCCTGCTGCATTGAGCTCCAGACCACGCCCCTTTGAATTTTCTCCAAAAGTAAAGTACTTGCAAACTCATGCTTTTAGAGACTTGTTTGGGCTCATGAGAGGAGTAGAAAAACATCAAAAATTTCAGTCCTGCATGATTCTACCAAGAAATGTGTGTTCATTGAAACCACTGGTTTTTGATAGTTTGGGCCCTATTGAATAATGAATGTTTTGAATTTTCTCCAAAAGTAAAGTAGTTGCAAACTCATCCTTTTAGAAACTTGTTTGGGCTGTTGAGAGGAGTAAAAAACCATCAAAAATTTCAATCCTGCATGATTTTACCAAGAAATGTGATTCTTCATTCAAAACCTGATTTTTGCTATTGGGCTCTATTGAATAGTGAATGTTTTGAATTTTCTCCAAAAGTAAAGTAGTTGCAAACTCATGCTTTTAGAGACTTGTTTGGGCTCATGAGAGGAGTAGAAAAACATCAAAAATTTCAGTCCTGCATGATTCTACCAAGAAATGTGTGTTCATTGAAACCGCTGGTTTTTGATAGTTTGGGCCCTATTGAATAATGAATGTTTTGAATTTTCTCCAAAAGTAAAGTAGTTGCAAACTCATCCTTTTAGAAACTTGTTTGGGCTGTTGAGAGGAGTAAAAAACCATCAAAAATTTCAATCCTGCATGATTCTACCAAGAAATGTGATTCTTCATTCAAAACGCTGGTTTTTGCTATTGGGCTCTATTGAATAATGAATGTTTTGAATTTTCTCCAAAAGTAAAGTAGTTGCAAACTCATGCTTTTAGAGACTTGTTTGGGCTCATGAGAGGAGTAGAAAAACATCAAAAATTTCAGTCCTGCATGATTCTACCAAGAAATGTGTGTTCATTGAAACCGCTGGTTTTTGATAGTTTGGGCCCTATTGAATAATGAATGTTTTGAATTTTCTCCAAAAGTAAAGTAGTTGCAAACTCATCCTTTTAGAAACTTGTTTGGGCTGTTGAGAGGAGTAAAAAACCATCAAAAATTTCAATCCTGCATGATTCTACCAAGAAATGTGATTCTTCATTCAAAACCTGATTTTTGCTATTGGGCTCTATTGAATAGTGAATGTTTTGAATTTTCTCCAAAAGTAAAGTAGTTGCAAACTCATGCTTTTAGAGACTTGTTTGGGCTCATGAGAGGAGTAGAAAAACATCAAAAATTTCAGTCCTGCATGATTCTACCAAGAAATGTGTGTTCATTGAAACCGCTGGTTTTTGATAGTTTGGGCCCTATTGAATAATGAATGTTTTGAATTTTCTCCAAAAGTAAAGTAGTTGCAAACTCATCCTTTTAGAAACTTGTTTGGGCTGTTGAGAGGAGTAAAAAACCATCAAAAATTTCAATCCTGCATGATTCTACCAAGAAATGTGATTCTTCATTCAAAACGCTGGTTTTTGCTATTGGGCTCTATTGAATAATGAATGTTTTGAATTTTCTCCAAAAGTAAAGTAGTTGCAAACTCATGCTTTTAGAGACTTGTTTGGGCTCATGAGAGGAGTAGAAAAACATCAAAAATTTCAGTCCTGCATGATTCTACCAAGAAATGTGTGTTCATTGAAACCGCTGGTGTTTGATAGTTTGGGCCCTATTGAATAATGAATGTTTCGAATTTTCTCCAAAAGTAAAGTAGTTGCAAACTCATCCTTTTAGAAACTTGTTTGGGCTGTTGAGAGGAGTAAAAAACCATCAAAAATTTCAATCCTGCATGATTTTACCAAGAAATGTGATTCTTCATTCAAAACCTGATTTTTGCTATTGGGCTCTATTGAATGGTGAATGTTTTGAATTTTCTCCAAAAGTAAAGTAGTTGCAAACTCATGCTTTTAGAGACTTGTTTGGGCTCATGAGAGGAGTAGAAAAACATCAAAAATTTCAGTCCTGCATGATTCTACCAAGAAATGTGTGTTCATTGAAACCGCTGGTTTTTGATAGTTTGGGCCCTATTGAATAATGAATGTTTTGAATTTTCTCCAAAAGTAAAGTAGTTGCAAACTCATCCTTTTAGAAACTTGTTTGGGCTGTTGAGAGGAGTAAAAAACCATCAAAAATTTCAATCCTGCATGATTTTACCAAGAAATGTGATTCTTCATTCAAAACCTGATTTTTGCTATTGGGCTCTATTGAATAGTGAATGTTTTGAATTTTCTCCAAAAGTAAAGTAGTTGCAAACTCATGCTTTTAGAGACTTGTTTGGGCTCATGAGAGGAGTAGAAAAACATCAAAAATTTCAGTCCTGCATGATTCTACCAAGAAATGTGTGTTCATTGAAACCGCTGGTTTTTGATAGTTTGGGCCCTATTGAATAATGAATGTTTTGAATTTTCTCCAAAAGTAAAGTAGTTGCAAACTCATCCTTTTAGAAACTTGTTTGGGCTGTTGAGAGGAGTAAAAAACCATCAAAAATTTAAATCCTGCATGATTTTACCAAGAAATGTGATTCTTCATTCAAAACCTGATTTTTGCTATTGGGCTCTATTGAATGGTGAATGTTTTGAATTTTCTCCAAAAGTAAAGTAGTTGCAAACTCATCCTTTTAGAAACTTGTTTGGGCTGTTGAGAGTAGTAAAAAACCATCAAAAATTTCAATCCTGCATGATTCTACCAAGAAATGTGATTCTTCATTCAAAACGCTGGTTTTTGCTATTGGGCTCTATTGAATAATGAATGTTTTGAATTTTCTCCAAAAGTAAAGTAGTTGCAAACTCATGCTTTTAGAGACTTGTTTGGGCTCATGAGAGGAGTAGAAAAACATCAAAAATTTCAGTCCTGCATGATTCTACCAAGAAATGTGTGTTCATTGAAACCGCTGGTTTTTGATAGTTTGGGCCCTATTGAATAATGAATGTTTTGAATTTTCTCCAAAAGTAAAGTAGTTGCAAACTCATCCTTTTAGAAACTTGTTTGGGCTGTTGAGAGGAGTAAAAAACCATCAAAAATTTCAATCCTGCATGATTTTACCAAGAAATGTGATTCTTCATTCAAAACCTGATTTTTGCTATTGGGCTCTATTGAATAGTGAATGTTTTGAATTTTCTCCAAAAGTAAAGTAGTTGCAAACTCATGCTTTTAGAGACTTGTTTGGGCTCATGAGAGGAGTAGAAAAACATCAAAAATTTCAGTCCTGCATGATTCTACCAAGAAATGTGTGTTCATTGAAACCGCTGGTTTTTGATAGTTTGGGCCCTATTGAATAATGAATGTTTTGAATTTTCTCCAAAAGTAAAGTAGTTGCAAACTCATCCTTTTAGAAACTTGTTTGGGCTGTTGAGAGGAGTAAAAAACCATCAAAAATTTCAATCCTGCATGATTCTACCAAGAAATGTGATTCTTCATTCAAAACGCTGGTTTTTGCTATTGGGCTCTATTGAATAATGAATGTTTTGAATTTTCTCCAAAAGTAAAGTAGTTGCAAACTCATGCTTTTAGAGACTTGTTTGGGCTCATGAGAGGAGTAGAAAAACATCAAAAATTTCAGTCCTGCATGATTCTACCAAGAAATGTGTGTTCATTGAAACCGCTGGTGTTTGATAGTTTGGGCCCTATTGAATAATGAATGTTTCGAATTTTCTCCAAAAGTAAAGTAGTTGCAAACTCATCCTTTTAGAAACTTGTTTGGGCTGTTGAGAGGAGTAAAAAACCATCAAAAATTTCAATCCTGCATGATTTTACCAAGAAATGTGATTCTTCATTCAAAACCTGATTTTTGCTATTGGGCTCTATTGAATGGTGAATGTTTTGAATTTTCTCCAAAAGTAAAGTAGTTGCAAACTCATGCTTTTAGAGACTTGTTTGGGCTCATGAGAGGAGTAGAAAAACATCAAAAATTTCAGTCCTGCATGATTCTACCAAGAAATGTGTGTTCATTGAAACCGCTGGTTTTTGATAGTTTGGGCCCTATTGAATAATGAATGTTTTGAATTTTCTCCAAAAGTAAAGTAGTTGCAAACTCATCCTTTTAGAAACTTGTTTGGGCTGTTGAGAGGAGTAAAAAACCATCAAAAATTTCAATCCTGCATGATTCTACCAAGAAATGTGATTCTTCATTCAAAACGCTGGTTTTTGCTATTGGGCTCTATTGAATAATGAATGTTTTAAATTTTCTCCAAAAGTAAAGTAGTTGCAAACTCATGCTTTTAGAGACTTGTTTGGGCTCATGAGAGGAGTAGAAAAACATCAAAAATTTCAGTCCTGCATGATTCTACCAAGAAATGTGTGTTCATTGAAACCGCTGGTGTTTGATAGTTTGGGCCCTATTGAATAATGAATGTTTCGAATTTTCTCCAAAAGTAAAGTAGTTGCAAACTCATCCTTTTAGAAACTTGTTTGGGCTGTTGAGAGGAGTAAAAAACCATCAAAAATTTCAATCCTGCATGATTTTACCAAGAAATGTGATTCTTCATTCAAAACCTGATTTTTGCTATTGGGCTCTATTGAATAGTGAATGTTTTGAATTTTCTCCAAAAGTAAAGTAGTTGCAAACTCATGCTTTTAGAGACTTGTTTGGGCTCATGAGAGGAGTAGAAAAACATCAAAAATTTCAGTCCTGCATGATTCTACCAAGAAATGTGTGTTCATTCAAACCGCTGGTTTTTGATAGTTTGGGCCCTATTGAATAATGAATGTTTTGAATTTTCTCCAAAACTAAAGTAGTTGCAAACTCATCCTTTTAGAAACTTGTTTGGGCTGTTGAGAGGAGTAAAAAACCATCAAAAATTTCAATCCTGCATGATTCTACCAAGAAATGTGATTCTTCATTCAAAACGCTGGTTTTTGCTATTGGGCTCTATTGAATAATGAATGTTTTGAATTTTCTCCAAAAGTAAAGTAGTTGCAAACTCATGCTTTTAGAGACTTGTTTGGGCTCATGAGAGGAGTAGAAAAACATCAAAAATTTCAGTCCTGCATGATTCTACCAAGAAATGTGTGTTCATTGAAACCGCTGGTTTTTGATAGTTTGGGCCCTATTGAATAATGAATGTTTTGAATTTTCTCCAAAAGTAAAGTAGTTGCAAACTCATCCTTTTAGAAACTTGTTTGGGCTGTTGAGAGGAGTAAAAAACCATCAAAAATTTCAATCCTGCATGATTTTACCAAGAAATGTGATTCTTCATTCAAAACCTGATTTTTGCTATTGGGCTCTATTGAATAGTGAATGTTTTGAATTTTCTCCAAAAGTAAAGTACTTGCAAACTCATGCTTTTAGAGACTTGTTTGGGCTCATGAGAGGAGTAGAAAAACATCAAAAATTTCAGTCCTGCATGATTCTACCAAGAAATGTGTGTTCATTGAAACCACTGGTTTTTGATAGTTTGGGCCCTATTGAATAATGAATGTTTTGAATTTTCTCCAAAAGTAAAGTAGTTGCAAACTCATCCTTTTAGAAACTTGTTTGGGCTGTTGAGAGGAGTAAAAAACCATCAAAAATTTCAATCCTGCATGATTTTACCAAGAAATGTGATTCTTCATTCAAAACCTGATTTTTGCTATTGGGCTCTATTGAATAGTGAATGTTTTGAATTTTCTCCAAAAGTAAAGTAGTTGCAAACTCATGCTTTTAGAGACTTGTTTGGGCTCATGAGAGGAGTAGAAAAACATCAAAAATTTCAGTCCTGCATGATTCTACCAAGAAATGTGTGTTCATTGAAACCGCTGGTTTTTGATAGTTTGGGCCCTATTGAATAATGAATGTTTTGAATTTTCTCCAAAAGTAAAGTAGTTGCAAACTCATCCTTTTAGAAACTTGTTTGGGCTGTTGAGAGGAGTAAAAAACCATCAAAAATTTCAATCCTGCATGATTCTACCAAGAAATGTGATTCTTCATTCAAAACGCTGGTTTTTGCTATTGGGCTCTATTGAATAATGAATGTTTTTAATTTTCTCCAAAAGTAAAGTAGTTGCAAACTCATGCTTTTAGAGACTTGTTTGGGCTCATGAGAGGAGTAGAAAAACATCAAAAATTTCAGTCCTGCATGATTCTACCAAGAAATGTGTGTTCATTGAAACCGCTGGTTTTTGATAGTTTGGGCCCTATTGAATAATGAATGTTTTGAATTTTCTCCAAAAGTAAAGTAGTTGCAAACTCATCCTTTTAGAAACTTGTTTGGGCTGTTGAGAGGAGTAAAAAACCATCAAAAATTTCAATCCTGCATGATTCTACCAAGAAATGTGATTCTTCATTCAAAACCTGATTTTTGCTATTGGGCTCTATTGAATAGTGAATGTTTTGAATTTTCTCCAAAAGTAAAGTAGTTGCAAACTCATGCTTTTAGAGACTTGTTTGGGCTCATGAGAGGAGTAGAAAAACATCAAAAATTTCAGTCCTGCATGATTCTACCAAGAAATGTGTGTTCATTGAAACCGCTGGTTTTTGATAGTTTGGGCCCTATTGAATAATGAATGTTTTGAATTTTCTCCAAAAGTAAAGTAGTTGCAAACTCATCCTTTTAGAAACTTGTTTGGGCTGTTGAGAGGAGTAAAAAACCATCAAAAATTTCAATCCTGCATGATTCTACCAAGAAATGTGATTCTTCATTCAAAACGCTGGTTTTTGCTATTGGGCTCTATTGAATAATGAATGTTTTGAATTTTCTCCAAAAGTAAAGTAGTTGCAAACTCATGCTTTTAGAGACTTGTTTGGGCTCATGAGAGGAGTAGAAAAACATCAAAAATTTCAGTCCTGCATGATTCTACCAAGAAATGTGTGTTCATTGAAACCGCTGGTGTTTGATAGTTTGGGCCCTATTGAATAATGAATGTTTCGAATTTTCTCCAAAAGTAAAGTAGTTGCAAACTCATCCTTTTAGAAACTTGTTTGGGCTGTTGAGAGGAGTAAAAAACCATCAAAAATTTCAATCCTGCATGATTTTACCAAGAAATGTGATTCTTCATTCAAAACCTGATTTTTGCTATTGGGCTCTATTGAATGGTGAATGTTTTGAATTTTCTCCAAAAGTAAAGTAGTTGCAAACTCATGCTTTTAGAGACTTGTTTGGGCTCATGAGAGGAGTAGAAAAACATCAAAAATTTCAGTCCTGCATGATTCTACCAAGAAATGTGTGTTCATTGAAACCGCTGGTTTTTGATAGTTTGGGCCCTATTGAATAATGAATGTTTTGAATTTTCTCCAAAAGTAAAGTAGTTGCAAACTCATCCTTTTAGAAACTTGTTTGGGCTGTTGAGAGGAGTAAAAAACCATCAAAAATTTCAATCCTGCATGATTTTACCAAGAAATGTGATTCTTCATTCAAAACCTGATTTTTGCTATTGGGCTCTATTGAATAGTGAATGTTTTGAATTTTCTCCAAAAGTAAAGTAGTTGCAAACTCATGCTTTTAGAGACTTGTTTGGGCTCATGAGAGGAGTAGAAAAACATCAAAAATTTCAGTCCTGCATGATTCTACCAAGAAATGTGTGTTCATTGAAACCGCTGGTTTTTGATAGTTTGGGCCCTATTGAATAATGAATGTTTTGAATTTTCTCCAAAAGTAAAGTAGTTGCAAACTCATCCTTTTAGAAACTTGTTTGGGCTGTTGAGAGGAGTAAAAAACCATCAAAAATTTAAATCCTGCATGATTTTACCAAGAAATGTGATTCTTCATTCAAAACGCTGGTTTTTGCTATTGGGCTCTATTGAATAATGAATGTTTTGAATTTTCTCCAAAAGTAAAGTAGTTGCAAACTCATGCTTTTAGAGACTTGTTTGGGCTCATGAGAGGAGTAGAAAAACATCAAAAATTTCAGTCCTGCATGATTCTACCAAGAAATGTGTGTTCATTGAAACCGCTGGTTTTTGATAGTTTGGGCCCTATTGAATAATGAATGTTTTGAATTTTCTCCAAAAGTAAAGTAGTTGCAAACTCATCCTTTTAGAAACTTGTTTGGGCTGTTGAGAGGAGTAAAAAACCATCAAAAATTTCAATCCTGCATGATTTTACCAAGAAATGTGATTCTTCATTCAAAACCTGATTTTTGCTATTGGGCTCTATTGAATAGTGAATGTTTTGAATTTTCTCCAAAAGTAAAGTACTTGCAAACTCATGCTTTTAGAGACTTGTTTGGGCTCATGAGAGGAGTAGAAAAACATCAAAAATTTCAGTCCTGCATGATTCTACCAAGAAATGTGTGTTCATTGAAACCACTGGTTTTTGATAGTTTGGGCCCTATTGAATAATGAATGTTTTGAATTTTCTCCAAAAGTAAAGTAGTTGCAAACTCATCCTTTTAGAAACTTGTTTGGGCTGTTGAGAGGAGTAAAAAACCATAAAAAATTTCAATCCTGCATGATTTTACCAAGAAATGTGATTCTTCATTCAAAACCTGATTTTTGCTATTGGGCTCTATTGAATGGTGAATGTTTTGAATTTTCTCCAAAAGTAAAGTAGTTGCAAACTCATGCTTTTAGAGACTTGTTTGGGCTCATGAGAGGAGTAGAAAAACATCAAAAATTTCAGTCCTGCATGATTCTACCAAGAAATGTGTGTTCATTGAAACCGCTGGTTTTTGATAGTTTGGGCCCTATTGAATAATGAATGTTTTGAATTTTCTCCAAAAGTAAAGTAGTTGCAAACTCATCCTTTTAGAAACTTGTTTGGGCTGTTGAGAGGAATAAAAAACCATCAAAAATTTCAATCCTGCATGATTTTACCAAGAAATGTGATTCTTCATTCAAAACCTGATTTTTGCTATTGGGCTCTATTGAATAGTGAATGTTTTGAATTT